>NW_026971718.1:0-15358 GCF_963678635.1 Symsagittifera roscoffensis
GGATGGGTGCAAAGAGTGCACCGATGCAGGGATGGTGCAAAGAGTGCACCGATGCAGGTAAAGTCCTAAGCCATTGTGCCATGGAAAAAAATATGACCTAGGGAGCCGAATGAATGCCTGCAATTAGATTTTTGGGCCCGATAGGTACCGAAATGAATCGAGTTAATATGTCTGGTAGCCGTTGATCGGTTTCGAGATGGCAGGAAAAATAAAAGCAACAAAGTTCCCAAATTTTTACAACAGTAAATTTCTCACCACGGTGTTCCTAGGAAAATTTTCAAGGATCAGGGATCTAGTTTGACATCAAAAGCGGTTAAGTCGTTTTGTAATTCTGAAGGAACAGAGATTGTCTATTCTCCTGTTAACGATCATCGGGCCACTGGCTTTCTCGAACGCACGATTGGCAGTCTGAAAAACTTTGTTTTAATCTACGCAAAAGAAAAAGATAGTGGAAATCTAGAATCGATGGTGGAACGAGAGCATAGTGCTCTTAGGTTTGTCCCTAATGCTACACTCAAAATATCACTGTTTGAAGCGCACCATGGCAGGGAAGCAAATACTGTTCTTCGGAAACTTACAAAGAAGCCGTCATTGCAAGACCTAAATTGGAACAGGGTATTGAAACAAAATCTGCCTATTTAGATTTTACTGACTCGCGAGCGATCAAATTTCCAACACCAATGCTGACTGATTAAAAGATCGATCAGACGTAGACTATGACGTCGAGCATATAAATCAAAATCAACCCAGGAAACTTGCAAATGACCAATTGGTTTCGGTTGCTGATCGGGGCTCGGCGCCGATGGTTGGTTCCAGAAACACCGTGGGAGCGAAGTTTTCGCGAGACGCAGATGCACAAACGCCAAATCGTCTCAACAAGCGGACAGAGCTCTTATTTCAGCGGATCAATGATTCTAATAAGAGGTATAGACCCTTAAAACACAAAGTAGTTAGTGAGTCTCAACATACATTAGCCTTAGCTAATGGCTCTGTACTTGGGGTCGCGGGAAAGAAGCTAAATCCAAATTCACCGAAATTCTCAGAAACAGTAACGCCAAAGCCTCCAACGATGGTTGCGGTGAAACGTAGGGCCGATCTAAAGCGAGCGGAGGAAGAAAAAGCTGCGGGTGTGAATGCGAAGAAGATTATTGAAGCTGGGAGGCGAGCTACGTCTCAAAATTAGTTTTACGAGGACGAGTAGATTCGGCTTCCGAGTACGAGCCATTGCGGATCTCGCGATATGCCGGACAACAGGAGAAGAGGGACGAATTGGGAGCTGGACCCAGTCATAGCGATATACCGAATGCGCCGCTGGCGAAAGGACGCACGAAAGGCGAGGAGGAAACATCCACGGGGGCTGTGCGAAACCATCCAAAGGAGGCGATTTAGCAATTCAAAAACCAGAAACTGTCGGATCGGGGGGAAGCGTCCCTAATTTAAACAGCGAGACAATCGGGAAAGATACCAAAAAAGAAGGGTAGCGGGTTCGACGACAACGATTGGTGTCGTACTCAAGTCAAGAATCCCAGGTTTCAGATGGGGTGGGGTCGAGAAAGAGTTCAAGGAAACGAACTGCAGTTACCAAATTTGGAGGCGTCATGGTCGACAGCATTTTCAAATCTCGGAAAATCAAGGGAGAAGGGGACAGGGAACGATACACGAATTAGGAAGATGGAATCAGACATGATTGGAGACAAAAATTTTTGCGTAAAAATTCAAAACTATGCCCAGGGAGAGGGCGGACCACTGCAGGTCTAAAACTCGAAAGGTTTGGTTCATCGGTTACAATTTTAAATCACGATTTAAAAGTGTTATTTGAGGGAATGTCATATATTCAGTTTATATTTATATTGAGTTCGCTGTGGCGCCATTGGTGCTGGCCAAGTCCTTGGTGCAGTTTTAACTAGTACCTGCCAGTGGTGGTCACGTACACTTGAGATCAAAAACAATTGCACAACCTTTGAATCTATAGCTCAGTTATTCTTTACATTGGAAATTATCCGTATTGAATTCTGCGTTTTTCACAGTCCTAATTAGTATAGTAACCAATTTTTCATAAATAAAATTACACTCGTTCTGTCTGCTGCACGGTTTCTCCTTGCAACAGGAGATGGGTCGCTCAATCTTCTTGTAATAGGACCAGTCGCCCAGACCCCAACCACCCCACAGCGCTGCCACGCCCGCTGGATCTTGTCAAACTGATTCTCAAGGTCTTTCATCTTCTCCACATCTAAGTCGTAGTTGTCGGCATCAGACCTAAAAAAGAGGGGAAAATTTCACAAATACACTGGAATAAATATAATATAGTATTGCCTTCCGGTTTTTTCTAGATAATATTTGGTTCCTTACGTTAGTTTTTTGACTCTCCTTTTTTGAGCTACTAGGTTATTGGGTCGTCTGAAAGTTCCAGTACAGATGATTCCTGTGAAGTGCCATTAGCCCTTTGTCTCCGAGGCATGAACACCTGTTCGAAATTAGAGTTCATTCTCTTTCTTTAGGTTGCTAGCGTTGATTTATGTGTCCCAGTGGATGTCGCCACGTGCGTTGGCGTAAACTTCGAATAGAAGAACAAAGGTTTCTTATACTGTAACTGTGTTTTGCTATCATCAACCAACGGGGTCTAAGTCGACCGTGTTCCCGTAACAGCTGTGGTTGGCTTACACATACCTCATCACGATACAAATACTAACGGCCATAAACCCACCTTATGGATATACACGTACCTTATCTCGATGCACAACATACTCTATGATTATACAGGTACCTTCTGCACTTACTCATATCTTATGGTCAGACACATACTTCACGGCCATACATACTTCATGCCCAAATACAACACACCTTATGGCAGTGTGGCACTACTTCTGGCATTCTCTGGACTCATGGGGTAGACACAGAAGATGCAGATGCCGAAGCAGTCCATGATGCAGCCCATGGCCCCGGCTGCGGCCACACAGACCAGACACCAATCCAACTCCCTCCTCACTCGGTACCAGATGGCAGCACACACCAGACAACATCCGGTCAGCCACAACAGTATGAATCTGTACCAAACAAGGAATCGAGGGCAATTTTTAATCTCCCTCCCCCACTGTAAGCATCAATTTTTTTGACGTAACGTGGGTTCTTACTTGAAACGATCACAAAATTTTATCATGGCCTAATTAATCCGGAAGTCAATTTGTGTAACAAAAGGAAACAGTGAATTTTACTTGGCATGTTGGGGAACTAAAAAAGGGTTGATTAGAGTATTGTTCTTCCTTTTTAGCAAATGATTTTGAATATAACCAAATTAAAATCAGAAAATAAATCAAAATTGAAACCAAAAAAAAACACAATAACCTAGTTAAGTATGTCATCTATGTTCATTGACAATTAAACAACACGAGGAATAAAGTACTACCGATCGAGAGTTTTGTGCAACAACAAGTTATGCTCGTAGTGTATAATCACCAAACCAAAAAACTTTCCAAAAAAAGCTTCTAGCTCTTAACACTTTCTAACTTTTTAAGCCCTTTGACGCCGCAGCGTTCTTTTTTCATCGCCACCCAATTAACCCAAACATCATTTGGCATGTCTTCGGTTTATAGATGAGAACCGCAAAAAAAAATCTGCAAGAAATCAATGTTCTGCATGTGAATCACAATTAGATTTTTTATAACGCATTTTTTTAAGTTACCTTCAAGTCACAGTTGATATGATCAGAGATATTTATGGTATTTTGATAAAAGTACAATAAAACTAGTTTTAACTCGACGTAGATATTTATAGTTTGAGCGCATTTGATTAAATTACCAAAAAATAGTTTTAACTGGATTATGAATGATCTTTTAGAATAGCTAACTTGCTTTTTTTTACATAAGCCAGGTAGAGCGCCAGATTCTTAGTCGTTCATAAAACTATTTGAACGTTTGTACAGTAAATAAAAAAGATAGATACGAGAACAGTTCTTGATATCAGTGGTTACACATAAACTTTACAAGCGCATTTAAAAAAGGGGTAACCAATATTTTTAATGAACAACACGCAAATGGCATCTTTCAAAACAACGACTGGTGACGTTATTTTCCCATTTCAAAATACTGAATCTAACTCGAACATCCATTACGAGGCCAAACTGTGCATTTTGTGCATTGTAAGCGGATTCCGCAACAAGGACGCTCCCATTGTTCTTCTTTTATTCTTTCCTCTCTTTGATGGTTCCGACAAAATTTTAACATGTTTAAAGACTTGTCTCTGGAATCCCGGGAACATACAGACACAAAATAGGCTCCTATCCAGTGCACAGTTTGGACTCGTAATGTCAATGCAGATGGGCAGATTTCCGGTAACAAACGAGAAGATAGCGTTTATGAGGAGTCGACGAACATTGAACAAGATGAGCAGGTTTCCGGTAGCAAATATGTTTACGAGGAGCCGGCGAATACTCAGCGCAGCGGCGGACGGAAGGAAGACAAAGAGCCGCAAGCTAATAATTGGCCTGTGAAATGTTTCATGGCTATGATGATCGCATTGGTGATTGCCGTTGTTGTTTTGGCAGTAAGTGCAAATCAAACTATGGAATTAAACTGGGAATTAATCAAGTTTTTTGAAATTTCGAGCGAGCGTTTTTAAAGATACATAATGACAATTGAGCGGAATTTTGGCCCATTTTTGTTAAAACGCTTTTGGCGCCAATATATAATTTTAGCAAATTTTTTCAAAGCTCAATTTTTTGGCCTGCTTTTTCTAAAATTTGCCTGCGGAGCAGAAAGTTTGGTCAAATCGAGATTTTATAAGTCATTCGTGAGATATCATTAAATTAAATTGATCTATCTTAAAAGAACGGTCGAAAAAGTTTTCGAGTTTTTTTTTGAAAATCCCCCTCTCTCGAGAAAATCATAGATCCGCCGCCCCTGCTAGAGTACACAGTACTATACTTTTATACCGGAGGTGACAGAGGGAATTTTTTTAACTCATCATGATGCTACACTATTTTCTATACTGAAAACGTTTAGATCTAGCATGAAATGGTAGAGCGGTGGAATGAGCTTAGACTTCTGTTGAAATTGCTTGTTTCTAATGTCAGATAAGAGATAGATTTTTTTGTTCAAAAGCACTAAGCATAGCTCAGATTATTTATATGTTTTTCTAAACATTTCAAAAGTATTTGCTGGGTACGGGGTTGCTGATTGAACTTTCATTTGAAAAAAGTTGTGAGAATTTTTATCAAAAGCATTAGCTTGCATAGACTAAATTGATTGGAAAATGAAAACAGATAAGCGCAAGTATAAGCCACGACTTTTTTCAAAAATTCTTTTGCCAGTGTGTCAGTGACGCGAAACAATTGTTGTTTTTGTGAATAATAAAAGGAAAGTTGATGAACAGGAGCGTTTGAAATATACTTGAAATGGTATAACTTGAACCCAGTGGCGTGCGCAGAAAGTTTTCTGGGGGGGGGGGGGGGGTGTTTTCGAAAAAAAAATGCAAATTTCGTGGTCTTTTTTCAAGTCGACCAATTTGATTTTCCGAACTCTCCTAAAATAGTATAAAGACCCTATTGTGTGAAAAGTGTTGTGCGCCGCAGGCAAATTTTTCAAAAAAACCAGACCTAAAAAGCGTTCTAAAAAAATTTTGACCGAAAAATTGCGTTTTCTTGGCGCGCGCTCCCCCCTCAAAATTAGTCATGTTGGCGCCAAAAAGGATAAATGATCACAAGCAACAGTTTGAATCAAAAAACTTTTAATTGAAACTAATTCTTTCGTCAAACTCAAACTGGTTTTCACTAAGAGAAACAAAAGTTTTGAGGCATTTGATGGAGGATAGTTCAATTTTTGTGTTTTTTTTAAACTGCACGAGAAGCCCAATTCCAATAAATTTCTTTTCTTAGTTTATTCCTTGTACTGATATTTTTTTCAACTATTTAGACATTGGTTGTCGTTCTATTGTTCCTGACGTTTTCTTTATCAAATGAAACAAAAAAGATCAAGGCACAACACACTGATGCGAATCGAGTGAACGATGTCAACAGCAATCGTATTACGGAAAACCTCGCTCGACTGGCAGATGGTTTGGCAAACATTTCCATCAAAATTGAGAGAGTTGATAGTGATTTGGCCTTTCTTTTAAAGATAACAGTAAGTTATCTCGAAAAACCGTTTTCTGTGTATGATTGAGGAAATTTTACAATTTAATGTCAAAAAAGGTCAGAAAATCTTGCAGCATTGCAATCACAAAAGATGAAAACAAATGCGAAAAGCGGATATTGAAAACGAAAAAGTTATCCTGGAGGCTAATAACTAAAATGCTCATCTTAGAAAAAACGCGGCAAAAATATAAAAAAAACGTCTACAAAAAAAAAATTATTCAAGCATTTGCAGCAACAAAATTTAAAAAAGCCGAATAAAAGATTTATCTGAGGGTCTTCCTACTCCCCTTAAACCATGAAAAATTGGTATATAAAATTTTTTGGATCAAAATTGAATCAATTTCACAGAAAAATTGCTAACTATAAGAGTGGCGCATGTCAGAACGAAGCAACTACATCTAACTTAGCCTCGGAATTAAAAGCGGAAAGCGGGTCTTTTTTATTATACAGCTAAAGTTGATGTTTTTTGGTGTTTTGTCGATAATATTCGAGGTTTTTAATCTGATTGGCCAAAATTAGTTATATTTCAACAGAATCTGAACGGACTCTGAACTGATTTTTAAACAGAAAATTACATAGTAAACCTTCTGATAATTTTGGGCAGTAAAACAAAAAAGACCCATTAAAGCAATGAGAAGAATTTCATTGTCTTAGTGATGCAGCACTTCAGGTTTTACTTAGCAGTCAACCTCTCCGTGTCTCCGTGATATCTACTAAAAAGATGCCCCCTATAAATAACAGCAGTAATTTTGCCCTAGAGAGTTCTATATATAATTCAATTTCTGCTGCATTCTGATTTATCGAAAAATATAATTACAAAAAATTACTCCTCTTCTTAAAAGGGATAATAGTTTTTAAGTTGATCCGCTTTTCAGCTGGAACAGGAGATAGTTTTACAGAGGCGGAAACAATTTGACATTTTATTCAACCGCTCTTTTGAGGAGTATGAAGCTGGTTTTGGAGACTTTTCCGGACCAGGAGATATGTGGCTGGGGTTGAACAGAATGCACAGCTTGACAAAAAAAGGAATATGGAACCTTCGAGTTTCGATGCGCACATTCTCTGACAGTACACTTTTTTGGGGCGAATGGTCAGGTAAACTAAGCAAACAGTCATCATTACACAGCTTTCAATTAAAATATTTAAAATGAGAAAAAAATATCAAGAAAACACCCACAAAATGATTTCAATCAATAAAAAGGGCCTCGTCAAACTAAATTGCACTTTTAATTAGATATTTTGATCTCAACGTGTTGCAACTTAACGTATTTTAAAACTAACGGTCTAAACAAGATAGTGAAAATGTTGAAAACAACGGCTTGGATTAAGAATTCTATTATGAAATGGATTGCAATCTTTTTTATACAGATTCATACTTAAAAAAAGTTTGCTATGAATTAACTCAAAATTGATTTCTTTTGATTAAAACAAAATACAAAAACTAGTTTTATTCCGTTTTAAAATCATTTAAGTCCATTTTTTGGCATTTTTTTGGTTTTAAATTTATACAGATTTCAGTAACAAACGAATCGAACTAATCAATTTGAAATGAGTTTTATCCGCTTTTTTAAACTCATTTGAAATAGTGTATCTTCACATAACTTTCAGATTTTGTAGACTATCAAACAACAAAGAAAGTTGGATATAAAAAAATAACTCAAACTTTTCAATTGAACTTTGCAATGTTTGAATTTAAAAAATTCCAGAAACTTTAAGTATAAGAAAAATGTACATTTGCTGAACCAAAAATAGTTGATAAATTTGATTTTTTTTCTATCTGTTCATTTGCATGACAAAATTCCGCCCAGAACAATGATAAAAAATGATATTTGTTTAGGCTGCGAATTAATTCACCTTACATTTTGCGGGAACCCTTAGATTTACACTTTTTTAAAGTGGCTCTAGCTCTCTGAAGCTCTCGTGGAGGTTTTTGGTAAAAATGCTGCTAAAGTGTCAACAAAAATCATATTTGAGTAATTTTTCTTGAATTTTTTGGTACATTTCAATACAGTAGTATAGTAAAAGTGGCTAAGAAAATGACCACTTTTAACCCCCCCCCTTTTTTTCGATGTGCCGTTGTACTTACCACTTTTAACCCCCAAAGGGGTTAAAGCCCCTACTTTTTCGGGCACGCATGTTTTAAGGGGGGTTAAAATTGGTAATTTTCCAGCCACTTTATGGAAACGGGAAAGGAATTAAGTTTTGGTTGGTGCATGTTTTCCCTTCTAAAGTTTGGGGGTATTGGCTTGTTTACATGTAAAATGACGTTATATACCTATTATATGCAAGCAAACTATATGGTATATAGGAAAACCAAGATTTTGGCAGCGTAGGTTAACTGTTGGCTGCGGTGGACGATTTCCTTCAAAAATGCATGTTTTATTGCTCAATCTCGAAGAAAAGAAAATTCGTCAAGTGCGGAGGCCGCCACCTCTATTTAGGCAAAAATTAATGATCAATTTGACCGAAATAAGAATGAAAAATTACTTTAAGCCAAGTGAAGTTAAAAACAAAGAAAAATTACGAAACACTGAAAACTCTAAAATAATGAAATTGGCTTGAAATTTTCGACATTTCCATTTTCCGTGTCTACAGGAGACTGAAAAAACGTCTGAAACCTATGACAAAAGCTTTGATTTTATAGAAAGATTGAAAGAGCTAATAAGTTGAAGTGGCTAAAGATCTTGAAAAACGAGAACAATGATGAAAGCCAAGAGTGCCGATTAATTTTGCTGCAGCCATTTCTAAGACTTGCATATACCACTTTTTATAATAAAAAGGAAACAATTTTCGGGGCTTCTAGAAAAATTTCAATACTTCCTATTAACTTTCTTGTGCTAACCGAAGTTTTGAAAATATTCATCAAAGCGGACCAAGAAACTGGGGGAAAACTGTTATTTGTGTGCCAAAATATACGACAAAACAGAGTGACCATCGAATAAAGCAAGCGAAAATTTTTTTGCGACTTTTAAGGAAAGCAGTTATTCAAAGTAGAGCAAATTCAATCGGGAAAGAGTGAACGCAAACTAAGACAAGTTATGGATACAAACTCAAAACTTGATATGAATTCGGAGTTATAATTTGAGCAACCAAATTTTTCGATTTTTCCAATAAAAGAATATGCAACTAAAAAACTTTTTATTTTGATACCACAGTCTGGTCAACTGTTCTCAGTATCTTCTAATTAAGTTCAAATTGGTTTTAGCAAGAGCTTTTTATTCAAAAAATTGAAGCGCTATCAGTTATTATCATTGATTAACCCTCTGCTCAACAAATTTAATTTTGAGTTTTTGAATATAAATCTGATCTTTTGAATGTTTCCATGATTACGCTATTGCCTCTCAAATTACGGTAGCGTTTTGACCAAAATATTTGATTACTCATCTACAGCTAATTGTGTTATTGAGAAAGCAGCCTTTCTTTCAATCTATGTCTGAGGTGAAGCAAGCTTACTCATTCACGTTCTGATCACTAGCAGGATCAAAACAGTTCGCATCATGATATTTCTTCTCATTTTGCATCGATATTTTTCTTCTCTATTAACAAGACTTGTCTTCGAAAAAACCGTTAGTTGTTTGAAATTGTGAGAAAAAAAATCAAGCCTTATCAGCAACACTCTACCTGAATCTTCGGATTCCGTCAGGCCGATAGCTGTTTCACACTAAGCAATGGTTTCACACCAATTTGGCTACAGCAGTTTCCGAAAACTTGTAAGTGCCATTTTTTTAGTTTCAATGCATTTCGACAAACGTCAATTATGTGGGTTTATCTTAAGCTGGAACGACTAACAAAAATATGTTTAATTTGCCAAAATAAAATTTGTTAGACATTTTTACTTTGAGGAATTAAAGTTTTGAGCCTCAATGCAGAAAGACTTGTTATTTCTTTCACAGACAAAAGGCGTAAGCATTTTGAGCTACTTCTTAAAAAACTCTATCGACTAAATGAATCTTGAATGTAAAAAGTTGTACTGACTGTTTATCTGATTACACAATTGCTTCACTTCTGTGGGTTTGTAAGTTTGATTCAAAATTTTGATTTTTCAAATGAAAACCATTGAAAATTTGTGGTTTTTAGAGATTGATCATCCTTCAAATATACAGTACCTGTCACTTAGATTTTGCTCGCTTACCGTCTTCAGCTCGACCAGCCGCATGTCATTTTCAACCATTCTTCTATCGATCGTGTTCGTCTGCACGATCAATGATTTTCCTCAATAAACTAAAAAATTTATTCTAACAATTTTGTTATCGTAATTTTTATCTCGATGAGCAACAGTGCATCAAACACTTTGGACTCCATGCTGTCTCCAATTTGACTTGTTGTTTGATGCTTCCATCGACAAATTTTTGTGAAAACGTGAAAATTGATCTTTCCTGTTACAATTTTGAAACAATTTTCATACTCATTGACTGCAGATAAATTGAAATTATCAATGCAGCATATGCCGCTTTTTCAAATTGAATTCTTGATAATGAGGATACCTGGAAGATCAAATATTTCAAGGGAAACTTTTTAAAAAATTTTATCAAATTGTTTTGCAAATCAAGAAAATGAAAAAAAAAAACTATCATTGTAGTGTCTGGTTGATTATTCTAGAATATTCGAGAAACTTAAGAAGAAAGATAAGAAAGATTTGGATTGAGTTAAATATATACTTTGATATGAAATAAAATAAACGATTACAACTATACTCAAACATACATACCCACCAAACATATAAAGCTGCACACTTAAAAACATAAAAACATAAACACATTTTCATAAGTTGCAAACTTAAATGCATACTCACAAAATTTAGTCATACGTATTTTATTACATACATACGTTTGTTCATACCCATTTAAATACTTACATAAGGTTATTCATACAAAATTGCATACAAAAACAATGACATACACTCTTACTGAATACAAACATACATACATGTATACATAAGCACAAACTTACATAAACACATACATGCATACATACATACATACGTACATGCATGCATTCAGAGTTACATGCAAACGTACTCACATATATACATACAAATTTAAAGTTACTTAGATACATTCATACAACCATACGTACAAAATTACATACATATATGCAAAAATACTTCCACACATACAAACTTTCAAATTGAAGTCTTATATAAAGATATGAGTACAAACGTACATAGTCTTATACATAAGAAGAATGCAAATAAACTACCATAAAAAAATAAATTTTACATACTTGCTTACATACTTTTAAACCTGCAATCAATTATACGAAAAGTTTTGCTTACACACTTGCCAAGATTTTGACTTAATATTTCTGCTGACCTTCAAAATAGAACCACATTTAAACACACAAGCCAGCTTACATTCACTTTACACTTTCAAGACAAATAAATACACACAAATTCAGACAAAAAGAGTCAGCATTACAGACTGGCATTCATACGTCTTTACATACAATCATATAAACGTGCCTTTCATACTCATAGACGAAAATGCATTAGTACTTGCCTACAAACAGACATGGATTGTATTTTACAAGCATGCAACGACTCATGTATACACACTTTCCTTTTAAACAGAAGTAAAACTTCAATCATAAATTTGTACAAATTGCAAACAAGCAAATTTTTAAATGATTTCAAACCGAAAAACATACATTGATACAAAAAAATTGCTGGTCTTCATTCACTCAATCAAGCGGACATGCAGTCAAGAGTTCTTCTTACATAAAAATATACATAACTTCTAAATACTCAAATGAATACACACAACTAGTATGTACATACATGATTAGTTACATTTATACATGCAAAAAGTTCTACACTTTTACATAGAGACATAGTATAGATAAATAGACACACACGGAACTTTTGCTTACACACATGCATAGATTTCACTTATTACTTCTGCTGATCTTTAAAATACAACCACATGTAAACACACAAACCAACTTACATTCACTTCACACTTTCAAGACAAATTTATACAAACATTCAGACAAAAAGAATCACGCATTACAGACTGGCATTCATACGTCATTACAAACAATCAAATAAACGTGCCTTTCATACTCATATACGAATATGCATAAGTACTTGTCTAAAAATATACATTGATACAAAATATTTGCTTGCATTCGTTCACTCAATCAAGCGGACATGCAGTCAAGAGGTCTTCTTACATAAAACATACAAATTTACTTAACTTCTAAATAATCAAATGAATACACATAAATAGTATAACATATAGTAAAATCCAAATAGTAGAATACAGTATAACAAATAGTAGAATACACACAATTTTAACAAATAGTAGAATACACACAAATGAATATCACATGATTAATTACCTTTAAATATGCAAAAAGTTTACATAGATACGTTCAGTTTACATAAATACACACATACGCAAAGCATATGTGCGTACATAAATACTATGCATATAGTATCTTGTCAAACCTTCACCAAAAAACTAGAAACATTAGTAAAAATTAAGTTGGGTTATAGTTATTCTTCTAGTTACAATTGTTTTGGTTTCCAAGCAAAAAAGTTTGTACTCATACATACAAACACAACTTGCATACATACACGCATACACAAAAGAAATTTACTTGCATCTGCTTTTAAACCCAAATATTCACACAAAAATATAATCATTACGTTTTACGTATAAATATATTCAAGTACAGACAAACCTACATACACCATTTGATTTTACAATGCAAACGTCGCAAGCAGAGATTTGGAAAGAAATGCCAGCTTTCAGCCAAGTCATCTACACAATTTAGCAATTTTTTTCATCTTTTAAAAAAATAAAAAATGTTGAAAAACAATTTTTTAATATGTCTGTTGATCTCCCAAACGAATTTTCCAACGGTATCAAACTTCTACTCAAATATGACCAGTGAGTCATGAGAAGCATTCTTAGTGGTCAGAAGAAAAAACCAAGGCTTACCAACTTGCATTGGACGGGAAAATTTCAAAACAAATTTTTGAAAGTTTTTGTTCGACAGTCCGAATAGAGTTTTTTGACATATCGAAAATTGGTCTCGAGTAATTCTTTAGTTTTGTATAGAAAATTTAAGACAGTGGAAGTTTTGGATCGAAGCAAAAGATTTAGTCATTGTTTTGAGATTTATAGTCTTTTGAAAAAATTTGGTTTTTTCATTCATTTGTTGGTTCTGTAGGATTACTACATCTTCAGTTGACTATTAGGCTGCAGGTTTAACCGTAGACCAAGTTACATGACGAGAGTTGAACATTATGTTGTTTTCTCGCTAAACCATCAAAAGTTTTGTTGATCGAAAAAATGTATCTAGTTCTGAAAAATCTATTTAACACAGGTTCAACTGTTCTTTTTTTCATCTTTTTCCCCCGTATTTATGCAATATCGATCGTTTGAGCTATATTGTCTTAGAAAATAATCTTTTAACTATGATAAAACTAACGTAAAAGTTAATCTAAGCTGATATTCGATTGGTTTTTTCAGTAATGGAGAAAATTTTCAAAAAATTTAAATTTGTGCAAACTAAACAACCCAATCTTGTTTTGCGAGTTTGAATTTTCTAGAACGACCGTTTTTTTAGACAGGATATAAAGATATAACTGGAATAAGATAACCTAAATGGAAAATATGTGATTAAGTGTGATCCAATTATCATGATTTGAATTTAATTGTTGTCTAATAAGGAAAGAAAATCTCCGTGAGCAGTCTTGTCAAAAATAGTACGCTCTCGAGCGGAATCAGTCTAAACTTACACATACAGCTTTATAGAGTTTTGCGGTATAGAGAGCAAAAAATGAACTGAAACGGGTAAAAATTATGAATCAAATGATGAAAGCACGCGCCTGCAGAGGCGTTGTTTTTTGCGCTAAAAACAGAACAAGTCTTATCATGAATTGGAAATGAAATAGCTGATAAAGAGTTTGTTTTGTATAATCAAGACCACATCTTTTCTAATTTTTGATAGTAATTTTATCGACTCTTCTTCTCTTCCTCAAATTGAACAGTTTTTGGACAAGAAAAAAACACAGCGTAGTTTTGGGCTCACATTCGTATCTTGTATTCAGCGGCTAATCTAAAATGAATACATAAGTTTCCCCATGTTCGATTAGGATTTATGATTGGGTATAGCTGTCAGTCCACAACCAGAAAGATTTTCAAAAGAAACCCTTTACATTTCAACCTGATTTAGTCTTACCGGAATTTGTTTATCTGCTGGAAAAATTAATCCAATTGGGCCTCGCTGTGTATGATCTATCACTGACTGATAAGCGAATGGTTCGAATAAACTGGAATTTCTAGAACATTTTACTAGGTGTTGTATCTGTTTTATGTTCAACCAGATACTGCAAAGTAATATAATTATGTGTAAACTGTGTGCATTGCATGTTCGATATTTACATGCTATACGGTTTGCTTGCATTGGAAATGTTATATCAGAAAAGATGTACAAGCCTGTTGTTCCAAAAGTTTTCGAATCAATTTAGGATAAGTAATTGTTATTGGAAATAAAATTCGATGTCAAAATCAACCCAAAATCTTCTTTTACTTATCTTCATTATTCTAGATTGTTTTACCAGATGCTAAGTGGGTACAGATTATCAATCAGGTTTGGATACGTAAAATTAGTGCGTGTAGATAGGCATTGTAATCAGTTTTTATTTGTAAAATTAAGCACGACTAATGTCTACTTTGTATGTTTGTGGTTATATACATTTGTTTATAATGATTCGTATGTATAAATTCACTTATGAGAACAAAACTATGCCATCAGAAGTGCCACTTTAAGTAGAGAAATAATTCATCTCAAACTTTTTTGCTGCTCTTGATTTCTGAATAGTTCACCACATACTAAATTTTACCAGATACTACATTAAAACGTATTTTCTATTCCTACTTAGACATATAGTGTGTGTTATGTTTTTACAAAACATATCATTCATTTCTTAACCTGACTAACCTAATATGAGAAGATTTAATTAGTAATAAAGCTAATAACTAAAATCATTTAAATTTTTGTTTCAGATTTTCAAATAATTCTCACTAGGTATTTCATATGTAGTGTGAAAAAACGAATGTTTATTTATATATGAAATATGCGGGTATGTAAGTGTCTAAGTTTGGGCGATTTTTCCAACTCAATTTCGGGCTGACGCCTGTATTGGTTTATTTATCTTTGTATAAATGAAAAAACTCCAAATGAACTAGACTTCAGTCCTGTTCTGTCATGAAAAGTTTT
>NW_026971719.1:0-119280 GCF_963678635.1 Symsagittifera roscoffensis
ATAGGGATCATTAGGTATAAGTATTTACATATGGATCATTAGGTATAAATATTTTACATAGGGATCATTAGGTATAAAAATTTTACATAGGGATCATTAGGTATAAATATCTACATAGGGATCATTAGCTATAAAAAATATACATAGGGATCATTAGGTGTAAAATTTTTACGTAGGTATCATTAGCTACAAAAATTATACATAGGGATCATTAGGTATAAATTTTTAGTTAGGGATCATGAGCTATAAAAATTATACATAGGAATCATTAGGTGTCAATTTTTTACACAGGGATCATTAGGTGTAAGTTTTTTACATAGGGATCATTAAGTATAAGTTTTTATATAGGGATCATTAGGTATAAATTTTTTCCATAGGGATCATCAGGTATGAAAATTTTACATAGGGATTTTAGGTATAAATATTTTCACATAGGTATCATTAGGTATAAACATTTACATAGGTATCATTAGCTATAAAAATTCTACGTAGGGATCATTAGGTGTAATTTTTTTACACAGGGATCTTTAGGTATAAATATTTTACATAGGTATCATTAGGTATAAATATTTACATAGGTATCATTAGCTATAAAAATTATACATAGGGATCATTAGGTGAATATTTTTTTTACACAGGCATCATTCGGTATAACAAGTTTACATAGGGATCATTAGGTATAAATTTTTAGATAGGGATCAAGAGCTATAAAAATTATACATAGGAATCATTAGGTTTAAATTTTTTAAATAGGGATCATCAGGTATGAAAATTTTACATAGGGATCATTAGGTAGAAATATTTACGTAGGGATCATTGGCTATAAAAATTTTACATAGGGATCATTAGGTGTAATTTTTTTACACAGGGATCATTAGGTGTAAATTTTTTACATAGGGATCATTAGGTATAAGTATTTATATAGGGATCATTAGGTATAAAAATTTTACATAGGGATCATTAGGTATAAATATTTACATCGGGATCATTAGCTCTAAAAATTATACATGAGGATCATTAGGTGTAAATTTTTTACATAGGGATCATTAGGCATAAGATTTTACATAAGGATCATTAGGTATAAATATTTTACAATGGGATCATTAGGTAAAAACTTTTCACATAGGGATCATTAGGTATAAAAATTTTACATAGGGATCATTAGGTTTAACTTTTTCATAGGGATCATTAGGTATAAATTTTTTACATAGGGATCATTAGGTATACATTTTTACATAGGGATCAGCAGGTATAAGTATTTACATATGGATCATTAGGTATAAATATTTTACATAGGGATCATTAGGTATAAAAGTTTTACATAGGGTTCATTAGGTATAAATATCTACATAGGGATCATTAGCTATAAAAAATATACATAGGGATCATTAGGTGTAAAATTTTTACGTAGGTATCATTAGCTACAAAAATTATACATAGGGATCATTAGGTATAAATATTTTACATTGGGATCATTAGCTATAAAAATTATACATAGTGATCATTAAGTATAAAATTTATACATTGGGATCATTAGCTATAAAAATTATAAATTATACATAGGGATCATTAAGTATAAAATTTATACATTGGGATCATTAGCTATAAAAATTATACATAGGGATCATTAGGTATAAATATTTTACATTGGGATCATTAGCTATAAAAATTATACATAGGGATCATTAGGTATAAATATTTTACATTGGGATCCTTAGCTACAAAAATTATACATAGGGATCATTAGGTATAAATATTTACATAGGGATCAATAGGTATAAAAATTATACTTAGGTATCATTAGTCATAAGTATTTACATAGGGATCAACAGGTATAATTATTTTAAATAGGGATCATTAGCTATAAAAATTATACATAGGGATCATTAAGTATAAAATTTATACATTGGGATAATAAGCTATAAAAATTATACTTATGGATCATTAGGTAAAAATATTTTACATTGGGATTATTAGCTATAAAAATTATACATAGGGATCATTAGGTATAAATATTTTACATTGGGATCATTAGCTACAAACATTATACATTGGGATCATTAGGTATAAATATTTACATAGGGATCAATAGGTATAAAAATTATACTTAGGGATCATTAGGTAAAAGTATTTTTTATAGGGATCATTAGGTATAAAAAAATATACATAGGGATCATTAGGTGTAAAATTTTTACGTAGGGATCATTAGCTATCCCATTAGCTCAACCCACCGCCGATCCCAGTGTCGTATATCTATACTACTTGTATGTATGCATGTACGTTTGTATGTATGGATGTATGTATGTATGTATGTATGTATGTATGTATGTATGTATGTATGTATGTATGTATGTATGTATGTATGTTTGTATGTATGTATGTATGTATGTATGTATGTATGTATGTATGTATGTATGTATGTATGGATGTATTTATGTATCGAATTATGTATATATATAAATATCCATGTATGTAGGTATGTTTTGTATGTATGTATGTATGTATGTATGTATGTATGTATGTATGTATGTATGTATGTATGTATGTATGTATGTATGTATGTATGTATGTATGTATGTATGTATGTATGTATGTATGTATGTATGTTTGTATGTATGTATGTATGTATGTATGTATGTATGTATGTATGTATGTATGTATGTATGGATGTTTGTATTTATGTATGTATGTATGTATGTTTGCATGTATGTATGTTTGTATGTATGTACATATGTATGTTTGTAGGTATGTGTGTATGCATGTTTGTATGTATAAATATATGTAATTATGCGTATGTATGTATGTGTTTTTGTAAATTTGTTTTATAAGATCGTATGTGTGTATGTATGTATGTAGTTATGCTTGTATATTTGTATTAGTGTGTATAAAAGTATGTAAGTATCCATGTGTGTATGTATGCAAATAAGTATGTATGTATGTAAGTATGTATGTGTGAATGCTTGTAAGTATGTATGTGTATATGTATGAATGTATTTGTGTATGTATCTATGATTTAATGTATGTATGTATGTATATATGTATGTAAAATACATGTGTGTATGTAAGTTTGTATGTGCATATGTATGTATGTTTGTATAAATATATCTATGTTTGTATGCTTGTATGTATGTATGTAGGTATGAAGGTAAGTATGTGTGTAAAGATCATTGTTTAGTTGTATTTCTTGCTTGTATGTATGTATGTATGTATGCATGTATGTATGTATGTATGTATGTATGTATGTATGTATGTATGTATGTATGTATGTATGTATGTATGTATGTATGTATGTATGTATGTATGTATATATGTATGTATGTATATATATATTTATGTATATATGTATGTATGTATGTATGTATGTATGTATGTATGTATGTATGTATGTTTGTATGTATGTATGTATAAATGTATGTATGTATGTATGTTTGTATGTATAAATCTATGTAGTTATATGTGTATTCTTGTATGTGTTTTTGTAAGTCTGTTTGTAATGTTTGTAGGTATGTTTAAGTATGTCTTTTTGTATTTATGTATGTATGTATGCCTGTATGTATGTATGTATTATGTAATATCGTTCTTTAACAAGTTTTTAACAGTAGTTCCAAAACTTGATTTCGTCGTCAAGAAGTTCCATGATAGGTCGGAAGCTCACCAAGCATGTTTGAGCTTTTCTCTAAATCTTGAAAATATCTTCAAACTTTTAAAGCTTTTTGTAGTTTCTCAAAACTCTTAAAAGTTATTCAATAGTTATGTTATATTCTTCTTCATCCGAAACACATGAAAATGTGTCTGACAAACAAGCGAACCAGAGCCCAGAGAATCTTATCATTCAGAGCACTTGAGGATGTTGTTTGAAACTTTCCCTTTAGGTTTTTTTTGCATAATAAATGTGATGACTTTAAATGTTAGCAAACAAAAAACCAAGCAAAAGTTTTTTGATTTTTTTTTAAAATTTTTTTATCTTATTGATTGACCTTTTTTCAAATAAAAAAATATAATGTTTTCATATAAATGAATCATTTTTCTTGCTTGATCTTTTTTTTGCTTCCGTTGAAAATCATCACTCGTGCTATGTAATGGCGATCCAGGTGAAAAGTGTCAAATTACATCCTGAAGTGATCGGATTCTTATCATCTTTTGGGCGAGTTGCCAGATACATTTTCATATGTATCGGATAAAAAAGTGTGGCTTATTTTTTGAATAACTTATAAGATTTTCAAAAATCTACCAAATTACTTGATAAAATATTTGGAAAAAGCTCAAACTTTCTAATTGAGCAGCAGAGCCATCATAGAAATTCATGACGACTGTAAATTTTGGGACTGTTAAATATTTTGTAAAGATCGAAGTTTATCAAAATTTCTCAAAATGAATCGATGTTATCAATTACAATTTTATCAAGATCAAATTTAATTAACTGTCTTTGTTAACGCAAAAAAAATCTGTTCCCTATGTTTTTATATTTTCTGTCAGTTGGTTAGAAAAGCTTCAACCTCACAGCATTGGTGTCACAACATATGAAAAACTTCAACTTCGCAGCTGATAAACTATTTATGCCAAACTTGTTCAGATACGAAAGTACTTAAGCACTTGCCGAGCTAGAAACAAAAACTAAACTTGGTAAGATGACTTTTTTTTCAATTCAATACCATCACTTAATACTTTCTGCATCTGGCCAGAAACTTGGACTACTTTGCGTGCGTTGACTTTATAATAAATTTTTACATTTCTCATCTGGCCTGAAACTTGCATTACTTTGCTTTCGTTGATTTGATTTTATGACTAATTATTACATTGTTCATCTGGCCAGAAACTTGGACTACTTTGCGTGCGTTGACTTTATAATAAATTTTTACATTTCTCATCTGGCCTGAAACTTGCATTACTTTGCTTTCGTTGATTTGATTTTATGACTAATTATTACATTGTTCATCTGGCCCGAAACTTGGACTACTTTGCTTGCGTTGATTTGATATTATGACTAATTATTACATTAGTCATCTGGTCCGAAACTTGGACTACTTTGTGTGCGTTAATTTTATGTTCACTCATCATTGAAAAAATCTATACAGTTAAAAGATCAATTCAAGTTTTTCTTGAAAATATTTTGCCATTTTATCCTGAAAAATCATCTTTCTGATTTTCGTACTTACGTTCAAATTTACAAGAAATTCCAAAAAATCCTTATATTCCTGCTTCTGATTGCTCTTATTACATAAATTCTTCAAAATACGTAAGTCTAACAAGTGAAATATTCTACAATCCAAATAAAATCACGGTGCGTTGATTTAGTAGTTTTTTTTCCAATTCTAAATCATGTCTGGGAACGTTTGAGATATGCAATGCCTTTTTGTTTCGTTTTTCAGAGACAAATTTTGATAACTGATTTTACCGGAGATCATGTTTTCTAATGTTAACTTTGCTTTGCAAGCTGCAAATATGGCCATTTTGGGACAATTAATGCGTGATATATTTCGCTCACCTACCGCGTAAGCAGAAATTTAATACGTCTTAGAAATTGTTCTAAATTTGTTGACGGAAGCTGGTTTGCCATAATTGATTTGTTACTAGGAGCAATATCTATCATTTTGTGCTTTATTTGGCGTAAGGGGTGATGATTTTAACAGAAAATCTCGAATTTAGATACAAATTTTTTTAACATTTTTTTCCAATGTTCACTGGTCCTTAGATCTTAAAAGGCAGTAGATTCAGGGCTTGCCTTAAAACGAGCAGTTTGTTTTATTTTTAAGCTAAGCTTTTCATATCATGCTTAGGGATTGAAGATTGAGGCGAATTGTTAAAACTTTCGAAGTTGGTAGAATTATATTTTGGTGAGATTGTTTGGTGAGATTGTTTGGTGATCGCTTGGTTTCAAGTTCAACTCATTTCCTGCTGCTGATTGCTCTTAATAAATATATTCTTCAAAATGCGTAAATCTACCACGTGAAATATTCTACAATCCAAAAAAAAAACCACGGTGCTTTGATTTGGTAGTTTTTTTTTAAATTCCAATTCACGTATGGGAACGTTTGAGATAAGCAATGCCTTTTTGTTTCGTTTTTCAGAGACAAGTTTTGATCACTGATTTTACCGGCGATCATGTTTTCTCATGCTAACTTTGGTTTGCAAGATGCAAATATGTTTCTCATCGGATAATTAAGGCTGTTTAAGCTTGACAGTTTTCATACAGCAATGCGTACAACCATTATTAATCTTTCCAAATGGAATCGCGCTACATTAAAGACCTCGATAATTCTGTTACAAAACAAATTTTGACTTTGCCGTGGGAAAACCTACAAAATGTTTTTTTGCTGTTTTTTATTTCAGTTTGTTAAGGTTAGTGTCTGCAGACAAACATAGGTTTTCATACTAAATTGCGAAATAGGTTTAAGAATAATGTTTGCTCAGTTTCAAATTCAATTCAGTTTTTTAATATTCAATTGAATACCCAGTATTAGTTTGAAATCTTTTCGATAGTTTGATCAATTTTTGACAGATTTCGACAAGAAAAATTTCCTTTTTTTGAACGCTTATGGCTCGAGCTGAAAGTACTTAATTGAAATGAGGTTTTCATGATCGCAAAACTGATTTGCCAGACACATTAGTTATATGGTAAGTTCAGCTCCTACCTGAATTTGGACTTCTTTCATTTGAATCAAAATAGACTCAGAGAATTGAAGTGCAGTCAAAACAATCAAGTCTTCTTGTTTGTTCGAATCAGCTTTTTTTCATCTTTTTTAAAGCTAACTGTAGAACATTTTTTTTTGTAAAATCTCTCCAATTAGTACAATGTTTTTTCCTGGTCGTTCGAGTTCTAAAATTGGAACAACAATTAAATCAATCCCAATGAATGAATCAATCGAAATATTTATAGTTTTTGTTTTTTCCATCCAGAATAAATTGTTCAGCTCAAAAATTAGTTTGAGTTTTTTTACACCACCTGAAAATTAATTTTGTCTTAAAAATGTGTTGTTCCAAAAAATCTGAGATATAACTCGTGTGAATTCATGCGCATTCACACGTGTTATATCAAAATGTGTGAAAACCAAGTGTTTTTTTGCAATTTGTTCAACCTGAGAAAATGTGTGTCAATTTCTGACAATTCCGCAAAAAACATCAAACCTTTTTTCTTTTGAATAATTTGTATGATACAGGAATTGTATAATAGTGTTGTGACTTTTGTAATGAAAGTAATGGAATAATTGTGCTCGGGTGCGTTTTTTTTCTTCAGACAAACTTCGAATCTTCAACTAGCCGTTTCTGACTGGTTTTTATTATCATTCAAAAGTTATTGATGTCATGAGCTTAAGTTTGAAAAATATTTTACCTGTGGTTGTTTTGTGTTATGTTTGGGGGTTTAAAGATAGCCATTTTGGCCACTTTGGGACAATTAACGCGTAAGCGGAAGCGGAAATTTAATACGTCTTGAAAATTAATCTAGGTTTGTTGACGGAAGCTGGTTTGCCATAATTTATTTGTTACTAGGAACAATATCTGTTACTTTGTACTTTATTTGGCGTGTGGGGTCATGATTTTAACAGAAAATCTCAATTTTTTTTTTCATTTATTTTTTCCATGTTTACTGGTCCATAGATCTTAAAAGGCAGTAGATTCAGGGCTTGCCTTAAAACGAGCAGTTTGTTTTATTTTTAAGCGAAACTTTTAATATCATGCTTACGGGATTGAAGATTGAGGCGAATTGTTAAAACTTTCGAAGTTAGTAGAATAATTTTTTGTCGAGATTGTTGTCTGCAGAAAAACTAAATTACAAAAGAACTTTAAAACAATGATCGCTTGGTTTCAAGTTCAACTCATTTTTTAATCTCCAAGTGAATACCCGGCAAAAAATTGATATCTTTTTGATAATTTGATCTACTTTAGATTTTTTTCGTGTAAATATTTTGCTCATTTTGTCCTACAAAATCACCTTTCTGATTTTCGTACTTACGTTCAAATTTATAAGAATTTCAAAAAAATCCTTAAATTCCTGCTGCTGATTGCTCTTATTACATATATTCTTCAAACAACGTCAGTATACCACGTGAAATATTCTACAATCCAAAAAAACACGGTGCTTTGATTTAGTAGTTTTATTTTCAATTCCAATTCACGTCTGGGAACGTTTGAGATAAACAATGCCTTTTTGTTTCGGTTTCCAGAGACAAATTTTGATAACTGATTTTTACCGGCAATCATGTTTTCTCATGTTAACTTTGGTTTGCAAGCTGCAAATATGTTTCTCTTGGGATAATTAAGGCTGTTTAAGCCTGAAAATTTTCATACAGCAAGGCATACAACCATTATTAATCTTTCCAAATGGAATCGCGCTACGTCGAAGGCTTCCATAACTCTGTTACAAAACAAAATTTGACTTTGCCGTGGGAAAACCTACAAAATGTTTTTTGCTGCTTTTTATTTCAATTTGTTAAGGTTAATGTCTGCAGACAAACATAAATTTTCATAATGAATTGCGAAATAAGTTTTAGAATAATGTTTGCTCAGTTTCAAATTCAATTCAGTTTTTTAACATTCAATTGAATACCCAGCATTAGTTTGATATCTTTTCGATAGTTTGATCAATTTTCGACAAATTTCGAAAAGAAAAATTTCCTTTTTCTGAACGCTTATGGCTCGAGCTGAAAGTAATTAATTGAAATGAGTCTTTTATGATCGCAATACTGATTTGCCAGACACATTAGATATAAGGTAAGTTCAGCTGGTAGCTGATTTTGAACTTCTCTCATTTGGATCAAAATAGACTCAGAGAAATGAAGTGCAGTCAAAACAGTCAGGTCTTCTTGTTTATTTGACTCAATTTTTTTTCATCTTTTTTAAAGCTTCTTAGAGAACAATTTTTTTGTAAAATCTCTCCAATCAGTACAATTTTTTTTCCTGGTCGTTCGAGTCCAAATTTTGGAACAATACTTAAATCAATTCCAGTAAAAGAATCAATCGAAATACTTATAGTTTGTTTTTTTTATCCAGAATAAATTGTTAAGCTCAAAAATTAGTTTTAGTTTTCTTACACCACCTGAAAATTAATTTTGTCTTAAAAATGTGTTGTTCCAAAAAAACTGAGATATAACACGTGTGAAGTCATGCGCAATGACACGTGTTATATCAAAATGTGTGAAAACCAAGTGTTTTTTTTGCAATTTGTTCAATCTGAGAAAATGTGTGTCATTTTCTGATAATACCGCAAAAAACATCAAACCATTTTTCTTTTGAATAATTTGTATGATACAGTAATCTTATAATAGTGCTGTGACTTTTGTAATGAACGTAGTGGAATAATTGTGTCGGTTGGGTTTTTTTCTTCAGATAAACTTCGAATCTTCAACTAGCCGTTTCTGACTGGATTTTATTATCATTCAAAAGGTATTGATGTTCTGAGCTTATGTTTGAAAAAATGTTTTACCTGTGATTGTTTTTCATTATGTTTGAGGGTTTAAAGTTTGCCGTTTCGGCCACTTTGGGACATTTAACGAGTGATTTACTTCGCTCACTCACCGCGTAATTGGAAAATTAATACGTCCTAAAAATTGTTCTAAATTTGTTGACGGAAGCTGGTTTGCCATGATTGATTTGGTACTAGGAACAATATATGTTACTTTGTACTTTATTTGGCGTGGGGTGATGATTTTAACAACAAATCTCGAATATACATACAAAACTTTTTTTACATTTGTTTTTTTGAGGTATACTGGTCCATAGACCTTAAAAGGCAGTAGATTCAGGGCAGTTTGTTTCAGTTTTAAGCGAAACTTTTCATATCATGCTTACGGGATTGAAGATTAAAGCGAATTGCTAAAACTTTCGAAGTTAGAAGAATTATTTGTTTGGTGAGATTGTTGTCTGCAGAATAACTAAGATTTTCAAACCAACTTACAAAAAAAATAACTTTAACAAAATGATTGCTTCGTTTCAAGTTCATTTCTTTTTTTAATCTCCAATTGATTACGCGGCAAAATTTTGATATTTTTTCGATAATTTGATCAATTTTAGATAGTTTTAGGGAAGAAAATTTTATTTTTTTCTAAACTCGTATGGCTAGGCTGAAACTACTTAGCTGAACTGAATTTTTTATGATCATGATACTGATTTGCCAGACACATATATTGCATGTTCGGCTGGTACCTGACTTTGCATTTCTTTTGTTTGGAACAAAAATGACTCAGAGAATTAAAGTGCAGTCAAAGCAGTCAGGACTTCTTGTTTGTTCTACCCAATTTTTGCATCTTTTCTAAACCTATCTATGGCATTTTTTTGTTAAATCTCTCCATAAAATACACACGTTCAGTTTTGGTCGATCTGACCCAAAACTTGGAACATCAAATAAATCCATTCAATTAAAACAATCATTCAAAACAATGATAGCTTGTATGTTTTTCTCCATCAAGAAAAAAAATATTCTTCTCAAAATTTAGTAATAGTTTTTTACACAACCCCCTGAAAGATAGTTTTGTCTTAATGTTGTTTTTTCCGAAGAAATTTGTTTTCTGTTACCACAGTTTTAATTCGCAATTTCCACACGCATTCTGTCGTGTTATATCTTAGTTTGTGAAGAACCAATTGTTTTTTTTGAGAAATTGTACAATCTCAGAACATGTGTGTCAATTTTTTCACATTTCTGCCTTTTCAATGTCTTTTCAATCTTTTCAATCTTTTTTCTGATATTGGAACCATATTATTGCCGCCTAAATTGGAAGTTCATGCAGAAATATTTTCTTTCTTTTGTGAACGTTTGGGTTTTTTAATGATTGCTTCCCGTTTTTTATCTTCAACTAAGATAGGATTATCTTTGAACTAGACTGTATGGTCTTTGATAAATCTTATAAAAAGTTTTGTAAAAACAGATTGTTTGCAGCTAGACCACTTTCAGAAAACTTATATGAAGTTAGATCTCAAACGCTCATCGATTAACCAGTCTTTTGAAAAACCTATTCAGACCAAAGAAATGAGAAAAACTGGACAGTTCACAGCCGGAAAAATTTCGGAACAAAAAATAAATCAATTTGACCCCAATTATTATTAGTTCAACCAGTTTTTTATAGGATCTATCGAGACTAAAAAATATGAGTCAGTAATAGTAGGATCATTATTGAAGTAAAGAACAGACGGTGTTCTTGATCGGAATTTACTCTACAAAATTGTAATTAGGATCAATCTCATATAGTGCGACCAATAGGTCTCAAGAAAAAAAGTTCAGAACCAGAACTACTTTGAAGTAACAATTTAACTATTAGAATTGAAAATCTAGGTCTCATTGTATCCGTTCAAACAGTTTAAAGAAACGTTTGTTTCTCTGAATTATCAGATTTGAAAATGGTGTTGTTATGATACTGAAAAAAAAACAAAATTTTGTTTATTGTCGTTACGAATCAATTTTTTCAAAAAAATCTGATGTTCTTGTCATTTTTCCTTATAAATTTTACCTTTTCGGAAAACAGTTTAAAAATTTTCCCCTTCGAAATCGACATCTCTACCCAAGTTTTTGCAAACGTAAAGTATCTAAGCTATTACACTATATATTTGCTTATTTTGAGTTAACTTGTTATAAGTGCTGTTTTCACTTGAATCATAGTCCAAATATCTTTTTCAGAAATTTTGACTGAACGAAACTTTCTTATTTTTTTGTTAATTTTCCGTATTAAAATTTCAATTATTCTTCTTAACAGAATCAATTTGTTTGCAAAAGTTTTATTCTTTTCAAAAGCATAATTTGCAAGAACTCTCAAAAAATCTAACCCATAACCTAGCAACCTGAAAAATATTTCAGAAGGAAAATAACTTATCATCAAGGCTTTTTTGGATCTTTCTAGTGTTTGTTTTCTTCAGTTAAAGTTTTGCAATGAAATATGCGTTAATTTAATCTATCGACCGATGAAGATAAGTATTCTTCAAGCTTACGAGACCGAAAAATCCAATTTTCGTTAAGATTAAATAAGATCGCTGAGCTAGAACTGAACTTAATCCAAAGAGAAGTTTTGTTGTATCGATCTATCCTGTTCTGTTCGAAACTACCAAGTGAGTTAAGTTAAAAATCTAAGAAAAAACTAATTTAACAATCCATAGTTGAGAAGGAACAATTTATGAACTAGAAAAAAAATTATGTTTCTTCAATTTACTAAAATTAATGTTAAAGTATTCAAAAAATCAAAAGAGAGACCACAACGACCAAATTAAGAACTAAACATAAAAAACGTAGAAGGAAAACACAAAAGCAAAAGACGAAACATCCATCAATCAGATTAGACACCTAAAAAACTATACAACAAAATCAAAAAAGAAGAGAAAAAGAACATTTTATGAGATCGCATTTCCAAAGCATGCTTAAAAACCAACTACTCAGACAGGTTAATCAAACAGTGATTTCTGATACTTTTAGTTGCATAAACCAGGGAAACTGAAAACGAATAGGAAGAGCCGATGAACAAGATTTTTTGTGTTAAAAAAAACAATTTTGGCATAAGGGAAAAATTACTCTTTTTTGGTAATCAGGAGCAAATCCATGTATAACAAGGTTTCCCAAAAAAAAATTGTTGGACATAGAGATTTTTTTTGGATGAATTGATAAAGAAAACATTTGAATAATCGTTTTTTTTTACTCAACATGGTAAAATCTAATAAAATCTCAACAAATTGGTTTATTTTCGATAACTGCTTGAGTTTTGAAACTTAAGCAAATTTTCTATTGAAGAAAAATCTCCATCAGGGCTACAGAAAGCTGAAGTATCTTGAAGAGAAATTTTTTACCTCAAACATTTGAATTTAAGAAAAAACCTTCTAAACTTTCTGTTTTTATAAGTTCTCGTGGTGACGAAAAAACTATCAAAAAAATCTTCAAATGTTAATTCCATGATCAATGTTCTCGGCACTTTTTTGTACATGCAAATAATTATGCAGTTCAAAAAATTTTTATGATGCAGAGAAATTAGTTATTTAGACAAATATCAACAGAAAAACTTAAGGGGAAAGCAAACATTGTAAATGTAGTCCCAATTTTATATATGCTGCGACATTCGGAACGGAAGTAACGAAACAGTTTTGCTCGAGTTAGTGTTTTTTTCTGCAGACAAATCTCAACTTCTTATTTAGCTTTTTTTTATCATATTGCTGCTCCATAGATCTTAAAAGGCAGTTCGGACATTCAAGGCTTCGCTCTGATACGAACATATAATCGTGAAATTTTGAAAGTATTTTGCTTTTATTTTATTTAAAAAGACGATTAAAAGATTGAATCAGATTGATTTATGCTGACTTAAAGCAATTTCATTGTTGCTGGAATTTAGTATAAATTAAAAGAAAGTATAAAACAATAAAACGTGCCAAAATTAGATTTGAATTGAACTAGATTTGATTAAAATCGATTGCTTTCACTACTATTTTGTATCAAGTAAAACCAATTATATAACTATTTCAAATTTTTAGGTCTCTTCTAAATGATTAGTTAAAATTGATGCTAAAACATTTCTTGTTAGAAAGAAAGAATCAACCAAATTTTTCAAGGGAGCGGGATTTGTTATTCGTGCAAAGTTTTATAACAGTGAGAAGCGAACCCGCATTGTAGTTCCATGAATGAAAATAGATTATAATTGAGTTTCTTTTGTCAGAGTCCACAAAAGTGAAAACAAATCGATTATAATCAATTAAAAATAGATTATAAAATAACTATTTTTCGAGGCAACAAAGTCCTTTTTTCATACATTATATTAGATCTTTTTTCATTTTTGTGGACGCTGACAATGAAACTAAATTTGAAACGATTTTTTCCCACTTCACTGAGATGCGAATTTCATTGCACCTAAAGTCTTTTCTACGTTTCAAACTAAAGTTGCTTAAGTTGGTAACTTGCTGTTCAATTTTTTTTTTCTGTCTATTTGTTTTTTTTTTACTTTTTTAGTCAAAAACTGAAATTTGATCCTTTCAACAATTTTGTTAAATTTTTTGAAACTTTGTGTGAGAGGTTCGAGGGGTTCGAGTGGGGGGAGTTGGAGTGGGGGTTTAAGAGGGCGGGGGTTGGTGACAAGCGTTGAGCTGGTGGCTTGTATGGGAGCAGGGGGGGGGGGTGTTCAAATGAGGGCGGTGGTGGTGATGGTGCTTCCGGTGGGGGGGGGGGGGGGGGGGTTTGGCTGGGTTCAGTTGGGTGGGGGGGGGGCGCATTGTTTCGGGGTTTTTCAGATGGCAAACGTTAGGGGGATTGAAGGGGAGCTAATAGGCAAAGGTTACGGGGGTGAGCTTAGCGGAATCTTTTGGCAATTTTAGTTTAGGTTTAGAAATAGATTAGGCCGTACACTCGCTTTGCAAAGTTTCCGCATAACCCATTTGATAAAGGCAGAAATTCTTGCAAAACTTTGCACGACGCGCGAAACAAAAATAAAGTAGAAAAAAATCAATTTTAAAGTGATTTCCTACATATTATAAAATGCATTATAATGGACTCCAAATGAAACTTAATGGATTTTTTTTGGCGAGAAAAAATGGATTCAAATCCGTTTTAGTCCAATTTTGTTGTCTGAAAGTAACATGGGAGTTCATTATATTTACAACAGTTTAGACCACTAAAAACCATTATTATCGCTTTGTTTTCACTTTTATTAAATGCGTATCAAATCGTAATCAAATTTGAAAAAAAAAAAAACATTTTCTGGTTTCAAGTTCAAACTTTCTGTTTAAAGGTTTCAACACATAAAACTTCAAGTCTTGTTTTTTCTTGACTTTTAGATTCAACTCACTTAGGGTTATGTTTCAGCAAAAAACGTTACAACTCTCGAAAATTGCAAACAAATTCAATTAAATGGTGTTAACAAAGGAGTTCTGTGTAACATCTAGAGCGAGATGTTAATAAATCTAATCTGCCAAAAACTTTTTGATTCTTTTATCGACGAGGCATGTTGGGTTTAAATACAACTGTTGAAATAAAATTTCGGAAAAAAAATAATTTTCTTGAGGACAATAATTTGAAACATCAAAAATTATCTTAAAGTTCAAACTTTCACGTATGTTAGGAAAATTACTTTTGCCTGTTGAAATATACACTCAGGAAAGTTGTAAAAATAAGGTTTTGTCAAATTTCATTTGAATTAAGTAAAGAAGATAAAAACTGACAATTGCTGAAGTAATGAAACTTTTATCAGTTTTTTCGCTGCCTTGAATTGTGATTTGTTCATGGTCAAAACAGAGCTTCAAAATCAAATTGATATTCAAAATTTTTTTAATTTGTCAGAAATTGCACAAGGAGCAGCAAAATGTCAAGTGGACCTCAGAATGAAAGTCTCGCTGAAGACCTAGACGGAAACACATTCAAGAAAGTGCTGGTTGTGGGGAAGACAGGAGCAGGCAAGAGTAGTCTGTGTAACGTGATTGCAGGCGAAGCTCATGATTCTGATCTCTTCCACATCTCGGCGTCCGTGCAAACCTCGGGAAGTACAACTTTCAGAAGTGTGTCCTTGAATGGAAACGACAAGAACACTCATATAACTTTGATTGACACGGAGGGCTATAAGGACCCAGAAAGAGACCTCGCGTGCATTTCGGATCTCGTGACCGAACTTAGAACCAAATACGACTATGTCAATTTGTTTGTCATAGCTATTAGTGGACAAGAGCCTTGCTTGGATGGAAGCCTTATAGGATTGATCAAAATTTTTGAAGGCATGTTTGGTGCGGAGTTTTGGTCTAGAGCAGTTATTGTTTTTACTCGGCTACGCATGGATTCAGCGAGCATTAAGTCACGAGAACAACTTGGCAAACAAAACGATGCAGAGCTGGCTGAGAAATACATAACTTCCTTACAGGAGAAGTTTAATTATAAGGATAAACTCGACTACCTCATTCTAGACTCATGTAGAGATACTAGTGATCACGAGGAGGAAAAGGCTTTCCAGAAGGAGTTGGGGGCACTGCATAAAAAGGTGGAAAATGCACCTCCACTTTACACAGATGTTGAAAAGCTTCTCTCGGAAATGGAGCAGCAGATAAACAAAGAGCAGCAGATGAACAAAGTGGACAAAGAACAAAGGTAATGCGCTGCTTTCTTTTAGATTAACAGAAGCTTACATTTCAATTTTTTTCCGAAACTAGACAGGATGAACTTTTTTTTGGAACTGAGTTATTCATTCAGTTATCAACTATGGCAATGTGACGTTGGTTTTCAGAACAACAAATGTTTCTGTTATGTCCAGAAAAAAGTCATCTGAAATAAGTAAATTAGATGTCAGTTGAAACTTAAAATGAGGAAGCACATGCACACATTTTTGATATTAATTATTTTAATGTGACGCCACGATGTTGTACATTGATCTAACAGAATTTTCAAATTTAGCTGCGCACGGTTACGCTTGGCATGTCAATTTTGTTCATTAGCTTGGCATATCTCTAGGCCTAATTGTTGTGAAAATCTGAATGCATAGTTTCAGATACGTGGATAATTTAAAGCTATAAATTTCATATATTAAGGAACCAGGTTTGAGAAATCAACCTTTAACTTCAATAATGGTTGCCATCATTTCTTTTGATACTCAATTGTGTAGGCAGTCACCCGTGCTCAGATCGATCAACTAGACTCTTACAACTTTTGTAGCAAAGAACGAAACAAAACGACCATGCGTAGTATTGAGTTTTTTGCGAGAAGGACAAAAAAAACAATTTCTTGCAAGAATTGCAAGACAAGAAATCAATGTGAGAAACTATCGCAAATATTCTGAAAACCAACAGAAAGGAAATCAGTTTTTTTTCAACGCAACAGGAAGCACTTTTAAATGCCAAAGGTGATATCTTGAAAGAAACTAAAACTACACTTGCTGACGCAAAAGTTGCGATAACGTTGAATACCCTATCCGAAGCTAAACATCTCAAGAACTACATTAGGCGATAAAATATTCGAATAATCGGGTCACTAAAAAATTGAGCACGGAAATGAAACTTTTTTAAAGCAGAGCAAAAATAAAATCAAATGATACGTGAGTTTCTAAATCTCTCAGTACGGAAATGGATCACGCACCGCTTTCGCCCATTTTTGAGAGTATAGGAAAAGTAGGAAAAGTCTATACAATGATTATAAGAAACCTTCAGTCAAAAACTTTGTTACGAAGAGAACTCGCTAACTCGAAGGTCTTCCTGATTAAAACTTTTTTATATTCTTTGTAAACGAAGACTTAAAGGTAAGGAATGCCTGGACAAAAGAGTCGTCAAAGTTCTATGCTCGTAAAGAATATGGAAAAATCTACAAAAGAAAAGGGTTATATGAAATAGACTTGAATCTAATTTCACTAAATGTACGACCCTATTGGATCTGTATTGGAAAAAAAAAACATGTTTACATCTGCCTATCCGTTCAGAAGCCATATTTTTGAATAACATTTATGTCAATGACTGTAATTGTTGTTTGGCCATGAATAAGCGAAAAGTAGGTTTCCAAAAAAAAACATTTCAATCATTTCAAACTTTGTGATTTTGCTCAGTAGAAACCTATCTACCTAAGAAAAAAGCGAAGTTGTTCTCAGTTGATCATACAAAAAAAAATTATTTGAAAAAGACTTGATGCGGATATGCTAGCATACTCTATCCTAGCTAAAAAACGTAGCAACTTTTGAAAAATTGTAATTTCCCTCAGAAAAACCAGTAGGAGCTTTCAATGATATCGAAAGGTTCCGTTTTTTTGTGAACTCATTGGCCTATTTAAAAAAATGGAAATTAGAAAAGATGTTCTTTTTTTTCGAAATTTATTGAAAATTTATGAATGAAGTAGGAGAAAAAGTTGATCAGAGTTACTAGCAAAACCAATTAAAATTCGAATGCAGGTGACTCCACTATTCTGTTCACTCGTTTTTATTCAGAGTTGTTCATAAAATGTAGTTTAGATCAGGTTACACCCATCCGGGTTTTACAGAGTTTTTTAGAATTGTCTTTCTGCAATTCAAAGGATGGATGATGGACGTTGGTATTTGGCGAACATCATATTTCTTCTGGGTTCTCTTGTTAGAGAAGTTCCAGGTTCAATCGTTGTGTCTTCTTATGACAACGACTGGGTTTTCTCAACAAACTCAAATCTGATTTCAGAATGGTTGGCTATGACAGGTTTTTCTGTTTCAAGTAGAGAACTTCTTTTGTGTTTGACCTTGTCTGGGAATGGCGTGGAGATTGAGCGTGGAGGGGATGCCTGGTTACTCGGATCTGTACGTATACTTGAACATCGAGGTGGTCATTGGTCTAGTTCAATGAAGTCCTTTTCTGTGAAGTCAAGTCGTACTCTAAATCCTTTGAGTTGTGATTGTGGACGGCATATTGATTGTGGTTGGCCATTCTTTTTCGAGTGTAGTGGGGTCATTTTGTCTTTGGATGTTCGTCTTTGGTGTTGTATGCTGATCTATATACTGCAAGGTATAATTTACATTTTATAAAATTTTTATTAGTTCAGTGTTTTAATTATGATTTTGGTTATTTGTTTTCACAAAAGCTTTTTGTTTTAGTTTGGTTATTTTGAAGAGTTACTCACCCTTGAGTACCTCTTATTAAAAATAAAAGTGTGGTCACAAAGCGTGGATGTAGCGCGGTGGGTTAGGCCGGCTATAGAGCATGCTCAGGACGTTCTCTCTGGTTGGTTAGGCCAGGAGTGGGAGTATGATTTCGTGCGGTTTCTGTGAGAGGTCCTGTTATGTGATAACGTTTTATGTCGGGTTTGTGGTGGTTTTTCTTATGTTTCGTTGGTTGTGTCCTTTTTTCAAAAATCAAATTGTTTTTGGTATGGGTTTGTCTTTCGACTTTTTTGTGTTTTATTATTTCTTTCTTAGACTTTATAATAGTCTTCAAAAGAATAAATTATCCAGTTGTAAACTGGGTTAATCCGGTTTGGGTACCGTTGGTTTCCTTTTCTTAGTCATGCTGTTATTCTATGTGTTGTGGTGTTTAGTAAGCTGCGTTGGTTAGTTTTGTTTAGTAAATAATTCCTTTCCAACAGGGTTAAAGGAAAGTTTGAAACTTGTTATCGTGTGTTAGAGTTGTTGAGTGTGAAAACTTGAAACTGAAATTCATTATTTAAACAATTCTTCGTGGGCGAGCTGTGCGAGTTTGGATATAATTCTTGTGCGAGTGAATGAAAATATCAAAAGGTTAGTACTGCATTTTCGTCTTATCAATTTTACTACATAGAATTTCAATGTTACTGCTAGTTTTGGGGAAAAATTAAGTTACAAATTTTCATCATTACTAAATTTACTGCTTGTGGGGAAACAATTTTTAAATTAATTTACTACATTGGTATGAATTTTATTGAATTTATCTAGTGCAAAATATTAATAGAGTTTTGAAGAATTTGAAGAAGTTTTCTATTTTTTATTTTTCTTTTGTGTTTTTTGCAGATGATCGTGGGATGAAGACTAAAAATCTAAATGAGACATGGATAAAGAATGGTTAGTTTTTAATTTGAATTAGTGAAGAATATGTATAAATTATACTTACCTGTTAGTCGTCGGGGAAAAACCGTGGGGGAAGATGTCGTGTATTATGTCGGAATTTGTTAGTAATTTTGCTAGTATGCGAATGATGTTTTTAGTTTGAAGCAGTGGCCAAAGCAATTGAAGTGCTTTAATAGTAGTTAGTTCTTCAGTGCCAACTGCAAACTCATAAGGTGTGTTTTGGATGAGATTATATAATTTGTGATTGTATTTTGTGTTGTGGATGAATTCTAATATTGGGATTTCTATAGGTTGAATAAATTCATGTGGGATAAGGAAGGGTCTGGATTCTTCTGCGTTAAGGGTCTTCGTGATGGGACAAAAAATATACATTTGGGTTATGGGATCATAATTGCGAAGAATACCGTGAAGGTTAGTATCTTTGATGCAATATGTGAAGTTAAGAAAAAATGGTGAAGTGTATTTAGAGTTAATCAACTGAAAACGGTGGTGTGGTTGTCTTGATGGAGTGTGCAGGTCAAAATGATTTTGTATGAAGCGATAGTATGTATATGTGTGGGTTTGTTTAGTGCGTAACATAATGTCGTGTGAGCAGTGCAAATCGCGTTCATGTGGTGCAAGGAAATTAAAGGTTAGTGAAAATAATTGAAATCTTTCTTTAAGACTTTCGTAAGTTTGCATGTCGGTTAGTGCTTCAGAAATGACGTAGTCGAATTTGCGATCAAATATATGGAGTGTAAATACATATGGTGTTTTGATGAAGAATTTTTCTGTGATTTGTGGGTTAGCGAAGCGATCATCATCTGAAAATTGGTCTTGGTTAGCTCGGATGATGTTATGATCGTAATATTCTAGCGTATATTCGGTAGCTCGGGGTGTAGTGTATGTTTTTAGTGACTTTTTATATCCTATATAAGTAAATTGTCTATGTGTTAGTGGTGTGGTGAGTCGGTATAGCATATCTTGATTTCTTTCTATATCGATGTGAGTATTAGATAATGGTAGGCAAAGGGGATTAGTAAAATGATAATATGATGTCCAATGGAGTGTAGGCATTAAAACATGTTCGTCTACAAAGCTACGTGTGTCGTTAGTGTCATGAGGGGTGTTTAAAGTATACTGTGGAAATGAAGGTAGGGTGATTGTTAAAAAATCTTTCGTGTTAGTGTGATTTGGATGATTAATATATTCACGGGCTGTTCCTGGTTTTGTTGGAAATGGATGATTTGGGAATTTTCTTTTGAAAGTGCGTTAAACTCTATTAGTGCTATTTGATGATTCGGTGGGCGTGGATGATGGTGCTAATGATGCGGTATAAGCTGAAGAGAGTGTAGGGGTAGGTGGGTTTGATGATTCTATTGTGGATGAAATCTGATTTAAAGTGGGGGTGTCAAGGTGGAAGGGTTGTTGTTGTAGGGTGATAAAATTATCTAGTTCTTGGGAGATTTGGGGAGTATCTGGAGAATTGGATGATCGGTCTGAATGAAATGAAGAGTAGGTTGGGGTGACTTGGGAAGCGTAAGAGGGTGTAGAAATGGATGGGAGTGGGTTATTTGGTGGGATTGGTTGAAAAGGGGGTGTTGAAAAAATTGAGGAGTTGGTTTGAAAATTATTGGATAGAGATGGTTCAGAGTCTGCAAATTCATCAGGGGTTTCAATATTAGGGTTATTGAGTTGTGAAATGGAGTATAAAACTGAAATATGTGAATTAGTGTCTGAATTCATGCCTGATGTTATATTACTGGTTGGGAAATCGGGTGGCGGGAAAGCAAAAAGTGGAATTATTGTAATTGGAGTGTTGAGGTTGGTTGGGTGGGAATTTGAGCGGTGTAGGGATCCAAGTTGTCGGCTCATCGTGGGCTAAAAAAATTATTATTTTGAGACTGAAAAGCGGTGGTATGGGGTTGTTCTATAATTTGTTTTGTTCATATGTATTTTCATCTTGTGAATGATGTGTCATTGTATGTTGAATGGGACTTTGCGATATAGTGGGTCTGAAATTTGGATTATGTGTTATTGCTAAATTTCGAAAATTTCGTGGGACTAAGGATAATGGATGGTTATGTGGTAGGGGTGGTAACTGTGGTGCTGTAGGCGTTATTTCTACATTGTTATGTTCTTCGTCGTATGTGTTCTGTCTTGTTGCTATTTTTGTGTTGTATTCTTTTATTTGTGCGTCTAAAAGAATTTTGTTTATTGATGATGAAAAACTTCCAAAGAATCCTGCAAATAGTATGCGTGCTACACTTGCTTGTCTATTGACTTGTGTGTGTATAGCACATGATGTGTTATAGATTCCTTTTAAAAGTGAAAAAAGAAATCCTATAAAGTTAAACATTGCGTATAGAATAGTCAACTTTTCTAAGATGTAATAGGGCCATCCTAGAAAATCAAGAATTTTATTTTTTAGTGTAACAAAGCTAAAAATATTTATAGGTGAGATATCTTGTGGTCGGTATTTTTCACCGTTTAGATATATATAGTCTTTAATGTCTTTAAAATATCCGCTATAATCTTGTGTATAAATATCTGCAAATCCTGCGGTTTCGACAAGTTTGCGTAAGTTTTGGTCAATTGATTGTCTTTTTATAATGTCCATTTGTGTTAATAATTCTTGGAATTGTTGTGTTCTAATGTGATGTTGGATATCGGATTTTGAATATATTCCAATTGATTGTAAGTCGATATTTGGGTTTCGAGCAATAGCTCTAATGCTTTCTGGTGAAAATTTTTTGAGTGATTGCATTAATGTGGGGTGTGGGGTAAGAAGGTAATATTTATCTTCATCAGGGTTCAGTTGTACTACATTGTGGCTATTTTCTGATCCACATGGAACTGCGGTATCCCAGAAATAGGTTCGTCTTGAAAGTGTGTCAACGAAATGTACTTTATTCTTATAAAAGATAGGGATTCTTTTATAGCATCGTTTATCTTCAAAAACATATAGTGGTGATATTTTTTTGGTACAGGTATAAAACCATAAATTGTTTTCTTCGTAGTCTAAAAAATTTGATCTATTTCCTGATAGTAAATATCCTGCGTAGGGTAATTTTAGTACTGCTAGTGCTAGTGATTGTAAGATTTGTGTTCTTTCTAATTCGCACAGTTGGTGAAGTGTTTCTAATTCAGAGAGTGACATTTCTTGAAAAATTCGGCTAATTGTGTAGTCTAATTTCATATCTAAGTGAATATCATAGTGGATATTACCGAAATATGTACTATTCATTAGTGATAGTTCTTGTAAACGTGTGCTTCTAGTGTCATGCGGCTTTAGATGTCCACCAGGTTGACCTTTACTTTTTTGAAAATTAACTGGTATATATGACGTTCCTTCGTTTATAGAATGACTTGTGGCGTATGGGTCGATTTTTATTTTTCCAGTGGTCATGTCGAATCTTTTTTCGTATTCAACTAATTTTTCGGAGTATTGTGTTTTGTGAAGTGGGTTTCTGTATTTACATGCAAGTTCTGTTTCTTGATATATTTGAAAACGTGTCAATTTATTTTCTATATTGTGTATGTTTCTAAAATTAGAACTTTGTTTTCGTGATGGATTTACTTGTTCATATGGAATTGATTGTATAAAATATTTTTCGTGAAATTTTATCATTCGAGCGTGTATTTTTGCTACTTGAAATGTTGTACATGTGTCTTCGGGGAACCAAACAATTGTTGCTTGTGTTCGTGTTGTAGGGTCACAATAGCCTTGATCGTTTTAACAAGGTAATCTAATTCCTTGATAGATCATTGTGTTGTCAGATAAATCGCGTGTGAGTTGTATTTTTTCGAGTTGTATTTTCCAATCGAAAAACATTATTTCTTGATATCCTTTATTTTTTGTGTCTTCTTTGCAGTTTGATGGGTTATTTATACCAATATGTGGTATCCAGTGTTTATCGTGTATGTCATAAGTTAATCTTCCGTGTGCGCCGTTGTATGGGTATTTTTCATCTAGTTTTATATGTCCTTGATATCTTTCAAGTTCTGCTTGATGTACAGAATCTGCAAAAACTTGGAAATATACTAACTTTCTATCTGTGTTTTTATTTCTTGTGATTTTTAGTCTGAGTAACTCGTTTTTGCAATCTTCGGGATTGAGATGTAAAAGTCGTTCGATATTACTCTGGTAGAATGATTCGTGGTCAAGTCGGTTTTTATTTCCATTTGAGACTTGTGAACAATGTACTTTCTTTTCAGAAAATGTTGCTGTGAATTTATATCCTATAACTGTTGTTGCTCGGGCTTTTGAATAAAGTGTCGCTATTATATTTGTAGTTTCTATAGCTTGTGGTTCTGTTTCGCATTGTGATACTTGATTTATTGCATATTTGTGTAGTGTTTTTTGTTCATTTTCTTCACGATCGTAATGTGTTACTAATAAATCTTGGGGTCCTGTGCGGGGGAAGGATTTATGTTCTGGTTGGAGATTACTAGAAAAAGAAGTTGGAGAAAAATTAATATTTTTAGAATATACATGTGTATGATAATCTTGAGTATGGGTTATAAAATGTGATGGAACCAATTGTCTTTTTGGTATATCTGTCGTATTTGTATATTACTTCAGTTGTTATAAATGGTGGTGGTAGTGATTGAGCTGTTATATTTGGTGGGTTTAATGGGTAGGGATGTTGAGCAATGTTTAGTTTAACCGTGATTTCAAATTTCAATTGTAGACTATTTTGTTGGAGTATTTGGATGTTATGATTACGAATGTCTTCGTGGATGTCTTGTCTATATTGTAGTCTATTGAGTGCCCAGTTGTGGAGTCGGTTACTTTCTGGGTGTTGTTCAAATAATGGTAGAGGTGCTGTGAATGTTTTCCAGTCTAGGGTTAAAGGAATATTTGTTGATGATTGTTCTCGATATCTAGCGTCGAGGTTATTTGAGAAATTTAAGTTAAAAGGCGTTGGTGAAATCTGGCTTATTGATGGTGTTGATGGTAGTGATAATGTTTCTGGTAGTGATGAGGATGTTGTTGTATCCGTAGAAATATCTATTGGATCATTGATTAAATTTGGTTCACCTTGTGTGAATGATTGTGTTTTCCAATATGGTAGTCGTGATGTTTGGTTTGGGGGGTTAAAGGGATTTTCACGTATTTGTTCAGATGTTGGTGTTGAACCTAAGTAATCCGAGGGTAAGGCTTGAGGTGCTACTTTGTGAAAGAAGCGTAGGGGTTTCTGGTAATATACCAATGGGGTTTTCTGGAGTACTTTGTGATGGGGATTGGGGTATATCAAAATGCACTCGGGGGGTTTGAAAATTTCTGTTTCGTCGAGGATGTATAATTTGTCTATTTTTTTCAACTGTATTTTGATTTTGATATTGTTGATCTTTGGGTTATTAGATAAGGGAGGGTTATGATATTATGGTGATATTTATTTTAGTTGTCAAGTTGGAATGGTTTGCTTATTTTTGACCTGGAGGTCGCAATGTTATAGTTATAGATATGCCGGGAGTTTAATATCTTTCGTCTAGTTGGTTTGTGTTAGAGTTATAGAAGGTGACGGATTGGATGAATCCTATTGGCTAATTTTGAACTAGAATTTTTTCGTGTCTGTCAGCATGTTATTTTGAAAAATGAAAGTTCAAAATATTTCAGAGGTGCAAAGATTATTAAATGTAAAATTAAAACTGTTTTTGAAATTCAACTTTCTTTAATATTTTAGGTTGTGGGATGAATGTTTTATAGTTTTTGCGTGGTTGATTTCTAAGTCGGGATGACTCTCTATGTTCTGATTTGTCGATTTGTTCTTGGGGTATAATTTTTTCTGTCATTTTTCTATCTTTTCTTTCTTTTTGGGGGATATTTTTTTCTAGCTTTTTTGTATTGTGTTTTATTGTAGTTGATTTTTTATTTTGGTTTTCGGGATGAATGTCATGTTGGTCTTTTGTTTCATTTTCTGTATGTGGGTTATTTTGAATAACTTTTAAACCTGTGAAAGAATATAATTGAGTTAGTTCGCGTAGTGCGTATTCTTTTGGGTAATAAGTAATAGATTGTTTCGATGTTGAACAATTTCTTTTTGTTCTGAGTCGGTGATTTTATATGTGACATCAGTGGGTTTGGCAATTATTTGGTATGGTCCTTTACGAAGGGGTTGTAATTTTTTAGAAATTCCTTTTTGAGTGTTAAAATTGGGTATTAAAACAAATGTTCCAATTTTAAAATCGGAGGCTGGTGTAAAGCGTGAATTTATTTGTTCATTAATGTTTTGCCTTTGCAACAAATTTTTTGTTACTTTTTGGTAAATTTCATTGTGTTTTTTATCTCTGTTTAAAATCCATTCGGTGTGTGTACCGGAGGCTAATTTAAGAATTTGTGGGTGATGAAATTGATCTTCATCATGTGTGTGTAAAGGTAGGTTATAACAAATTGAGTCTTTATTCGGTTGACAATGGCTTTGTGCATTTTTATGAGAGTTTGCTGTAAACATAATTGGTTTGCGTGGCTTTTGATTGAAAACCATTTCATATGGTGACATTCCTAGAGTTGTCGTGATTTGTGAATTATATGCCAAGGGAAATAGTTTTACATCTGCTGACCATTCGGTGTATCTTGTATCATTTCCATTGATGATACATCTAAGATATTCTTGTAGTGAACGGTTCATACCTTCGACTAAGCCGTTTGTCCAAGGTGCATGAGATGTCTGTGGTTTGTGTTTGATGTTATATAAATGACATAATGTGATGATTTCATTATTTATGAATTCTGTGCCGTTGTCTGTAACTAAAATTTCTGGTAGTCCGATTTTGGCTATCCAGTGTTCATAAAGTGTTGTGTAAGCGTAATAAGCGTTACAATGTGGTACTGGGTTAAGTGCTACATAATGTGTAAATGCGTCAACAATTACCATAATGTAGGAGTTTCCTTTTGGTCCTTTTGTATCAAATGAAATACGGTGGTTACAGTACAAACTTTGTCCTTTAAAATCTTGTTTTTGTGCTATTTGTTTTTGATTTGGATAAGTTTATTTAGCTGACATACTATACAATCATTGCATAGTACTTTTATCCAAATTGGTGCATTTGGGAAATAAAAGTTTTGTATGAACCTTGAATATGTTTTCTCTGATCCAGAGTGTCCTTTAATGTTTTGTGTATGTGAAATGTTAAAAGCTATGAGAATCATACTTAAAGGGAGACAGGAAACTGTCGATTCATTTAATTGGTATTCTAGAACGTTTGTGTTTTCATTAATTATTGTATTGTTGAATTTTCGAAAATATCGGAGGAGTGTTTTATTTCCTAAAATTGTGGTATCTGCTTTTACGGGTTTAGTTTTATATTTGTGCCATGATTTTAGTTGTCTAATTACTGGGTCAAGATTTTGATATTGTTTCAAGGTTTTAATTGTAATTTTTTCTGTTGGAAGGAGAAAAATGTTTTCAATTTCTAATTTAGATAAAGGAATTGTGTCAAGTGGGTCATGGAGGTCAAAAACTTGATTTATTGTGTATTTTGAATCGTTTGTTTGTGGTCCTGATAAATTTATTTCATCAGTTAGATTTTCTTTTTCAATAACAGAAAAAGGTCTTTTTTATGCGAGTGTTGTTTTACTCTTTTTTGTTGGGTGTTATTTTTTATCCATTGTGAATATGGAATTGGTTTGAAAGTTGATGTTCCAAGTAGATCAACTTCGTTATGGTTATTTTGGCAATCTAAATAAAGTGGGAAGTGTTGTAGATTATTTATCTGTGATTGTTCAACGTCAGTTTTTACTGCATATTTGCATTCTAGTCGGGGTGATGTTTCGTTTTCTGCAAGGTAAAATTTTATATTTTTGGGTATTTCAACTGTAGTTTTACGTGTAAGTAATTCAGGTGGTGTATTTCAACTTAATGCGTCTGGTAATGCAAGATTCTTTCCTGCTGTCCAAACTATATGTAAGTTTGCAAATTTCATTAGAACTAATTGAAATCTGTAAACTCGGTGATTTGGATTGGATTTTTGTGTAAAAAGAAAAATGATTGGTTTGTGATCTGTGAATAGAACTGTTGGATGTTTTGATCCAAGTATCAGAAATTCATATTCTGTAAGTGTATAGATTATGGCTGTACATTCTGTCATTAGGGTTGAGAGTCTTAGCTCTGCTTGAGTGAATAATCGAGAATTTGCTGATATAAGGTTCATTTTGTTTGTACCATTGTGTGATTGTAATAACGCTGCGCCTATGCCAAAATTTGAAGCATCGCACATTGCATAGAATGGTTGATTTGGGTCTGGAATTGTATTCGAAATTTGTTCAGTTAGGAGTTTTTTATTTTCTTCAAATCGTGTTTGATGTTCTGTATTCCATTCAAAATTATTTTGTTGTCTGAGTATATTATAGAATGGTCTTAAGTATAATTGCATTTTATAGACGTATTTGCTTAAAAAATTTAATATTCCAAGGAATTCTTGGATTTTCTTTTTGTTTGTTGGTGGTTGAAGCTTCTGAATAGCATCAATGCGTGATTTTAATGGAGTGATTGTTTTTCTTTCTATATTATGTCCTAAGAATTTACCTCGTGTTAAAAAGAAGTGTGATTTATCGGGAGCGGCCTTCAGATTTTCGTTCTGAAGTATTTTGTGATAGTGTTCTAAAACTTTAAACATTTCTTCTTTTGTCTGTGATTGCATAAAAACTTCGTCTAAATAGTTGATTGCGTTTTTCTTGAGTATTAGTGGTCTAAAAATTTTACTCATAAAAGCTGAAAATGCTGCTGGTCCTATGGATATTCCATAGAATAGGCGGTTGAATTCATATTGTTGATTTCCAATAACAAATTGTGTTAAGCGTCGCGATTGTTCATCTAGTGGCATTTGATTGTATGCACTATTCATATCTGCGGTTGTAAAGTATTTTCCGTTGATTTTTGTTAAAATAACTTGTATTGGTTCAATAGGCCAATTGCATTTTGATTCGTCTATTAGTGAATTAAGATATCTAGCGTCTAGAACTATTTTTAATGATTCTCCTTTTGCTAGGATGATAACCGGGTTGATAAATATGTTAGTTTTTGGTTGTTCTTCTTTGTTTACCGGTGAGATAATTTTGTATTGTTCTAAAATATCGAGTAATCTGTTCACTTTATCGTGTAAATGAATTGGTACTTTACTTGCTCTTTGTTTTTTGAAAACTTCGTCAGGTTTTAACGGGAGATGTAGCGATGAACTGATTTTGCCAACATCAAATTTGGATGTTGCATAAACTGATGAATATTTTATTAGCTGTTTGGCTAACTTATCAAATTCGTCTTGTGTTATTTGTGAATGTTGGAAGTTAAACATTGTTAAAAATTTCTGATGATCCTCTGTATAGTTATTTATGTTGAATGTAGGTTTGAAATATGGGGTTTTTGTGAAATAATCTGTATTTCTTTTTTCATTACTTATTATATTATTTATGGAGAATTCTTCATTAAGAATTGTAGATTGACAAATATCTAATATTTGGAGTATATTATTTACGCGGTATGCTTTTTCATGCATTGGTAATATCGTAGCGTTGGTTTCGCAATATCCTAAAAGTCCTAAAGGTAATATTACTTGATACGGTGTATTGTTGTATTGTTGTATACATGTAACGAAATAATATCTGAATTCGAATTTTTCAAATATTTTATGGATGAAATTGTGATTTTGAAAAACTTATGGATAGGTTTGAATTCAAAGTCTGACATATAGAGTTGTTGTTTATTTTGATTTTTATCATATTGGTGAACTTGTTTTATTGAAAAATTATATATGTTTCCTGATAGTGGTTTCAGGTGTTTTCTTTGTTGGTTATATATTGGATAAAATTTTGAAAAGAATAGTGGTTGTTTATTTAATCTTAGAAAAAATGTTAGGGATGTGTCTTTTGTTTTTGTGTACTTATCTTTGATTAGTATTTTACTATTCAAGATGTTGATTGTTGGTATATATTTAGAGATAAATGGTATTCCAATGATATTGTGTTTAATATCAGTGATATGAAATATTTGTTTAAATGGTTTATTTAAAATTTTATTTTGCTCTATTGTTCTTGTGGGGAGAAGAAATAATTGAACTTTTCCATAGTTTACCAATGTTGATCCTTGTGCTGTTGCTAGTTTACTGGAGGTTGCAAGGGGTGTTAGTTTTTGGTGTAATGTTTTTATCTCATTCCATGTGGGAATGTTTATTATGTTTGATTCTGCTCCTGAATCAATTAAAAAATCAATTTCAAGATCTGGTGGTTGAAATTCTTTGTTTCTTGGACTTTCTAAAAGAAATGGTATTGTCCAAATTTTTTCTTTGGGTTGTTCTTTTTGTATATTTTGATAGATGTGATTTGTATTCAAGCATTTTGTTTTGTCATTTTCATTGGATTTATTTACAGTGTTGATTTCGTTAGTTTCTTGTGCCGTTTGTGTGGTATGGATGGGTTCAATATAATAATTGTGAAGGAGTTCTAATTGACTTTCATATATATGTGATGAAAAAGGTTGTTCATATATAATAGGTTCGTAGTCATTTTCGACTGCTATCATATTTATGGAGATAGTGTTTTCTGTATCACTTTCTGAATCTGATGATCCACAGTTTATTTGATTTAGTTGTAGTTCGTTATTTGCTGTGTCATCAATACCTGGGGGGTCTGATGTTGTTTCTGGATTTGATTGTACTTGATTAATATGTCTTTGATGTTTAGGTGTACTACTTCTGTGGCGATTGTTAGAATTATTATAATGGTTATTATTTCTGTGAGGTGATTGGGAATAATTTCTATAACGATTATTATAACTTGAATGTCGATTTTGTGAATTGTTTTGTGATTGGTTTTGATAATTATCGTTTGATCTGTGATAATTTGATCTGTTATATGAGTTATTCCTTGATCGATTGTTCGGGTAATTCTGATTACGGTTGTTTGAATAAATTCTATTGCGATTATTTGAATAGCTTCTATTTCTATTATATGATGAGTTTCGTGATTGATTGTTTGGATAGTATTTATTCCTTGATTGGGAATTAGATCTAGAAACAAATTGTGTTGTATTTGAATTTGATCTGGAGCAGTTATTTCGACTATTTGGTCGATTATAATGATTTTGTGAAGAATTTTGTGTATTTCTTCGTTCTGGTGATCTTCCTCTATAACTTGAGTTATATGGTGATTGATTTCACGTGTAATTGGTATTGTTCGGAAGTGGTTTTCCTGAACTGTTGTTGCTGTATACATTTTTGTTTGGTAGATTTTGATCTTTCTTCATGTATTGAAAGAATGATTTATTTGGTTCTTTATATTTTTGAGGTTTGTTTTGATTGTCCTGTTGTTTTTGTCTACATTCAGAAATACTATGTCCGTATCGTCGGCAATAATAACACCATTTTTTGAATGATGGTTTGCCTTTGAAGTTTGGGTGTTTTTCATAAATATTGAGTATTTCAGTGATTTTTTCAACGAGGTCTGTATCTGATTTCTGTATATTGTTGATATTTGTGGTATTTGTTTCAATTCGATTAACATATTGTAACTTCAGATTTTCTGTTTCCTCAAGTTTCATTGTGATTTCTGCTTGTTCTAGTTTGTCTACTAGTTTTCGAAAACCTAGATCGGGCTCTCGAATTCAGGAGGGATGGGATGCTCTCTTTTTTATTGCTATTTTCCTTAATTGAGGTGTTAAGGTCATCATTAAGATTTCTGTCATTTTTGTGTTTTTATAGTCGTGCGTATTTAATGAATATGCTTTTCGAACTAGTGTTTCGATACGTACTGCTAGTTGTTTGATGGTTTCATTTGGTAATCTGCGAATTTCATTACATAAAACTCTTTGTTGTTGTTTATTTCTCTCGGAGTCAAACATTTTTGAAAATTCTTGTGTAAATCTTTTCCAATTTGATTTTATTTCTATAGGCAATACTGAAAACCATTTTTGGGCTGCGCCATCTAAGGTTGTTTGTATCAACGCTGTGCGTCGATGTATCCAATTTTGATGTAGTGGCGTATTAATTGGTTCAGGTCCTATATTTAAAATTAAATTTGCTGTTACTGCATTTAAATAATCTTCTACAGAATATTCAGGGTCTGTTCCTGTGAATACCATTAAAGGTTTATTTGATGTTATTGATGATCCACCCATAAGGTATGGATTCATTGTCATTTGTAATGATTCTGCGGCATTTGGCATTTGTGAAAAATTTGAGAGTTGATTTTTTGTTATTTCGTGTTGTTGAAGGTAATATGGGAGTGGTATTTCATTTTGCATTTGTGTTGGTTGATACGAGTGTGTAATCATTGGGTTTTGTGGCTGAATTGGTTGAAAAGACTGTGTGTTAATTGGGTTTTGCATTTGTATTGGTTGTTGATTTTGTGTATCTGTTGGATGTGGAGAAAAAATTCTATGATATGTATGTGGTTTCTGCACTCCTTTTCCACGATATTCTTGAGTATCTGGTGCAAATATATCTGGTTGTAAATAATCATCGTCAGAGGAGATATAATCCGTTTGATGAGGCGCTTGCTTTTTATTTTTATTCTGTTGAAAGAATGGGTAATTTTCACTACGATCCTGTGGAGGATGTGAATTAGTTTGAAAATTTACTGAGTTGGTTGTTGCCATTGGGTTATCCCAATATCGAGAGCTTATCTGATTATTATTATTTTTTTGTGGGGGATAGTTTGTTTTTGATGAATGTGCGTAATTATAATTGTGTTCCGCAAAGGTGTTTCTTGTGAACGTTCTGCGTGTTTTTGACGGTACTGTCATGGGTCTATATGTTTGATAATCAATTTGTGAATATTTTGGAGCAACCGAAGGTTTAACAGTTGATCGTAAGGTTACTTGTGCTAGTGAAGTGTTTGTATTTCTTGGTGTTGTTAAATTTGGACGTATTGGTGAAATACTTTGTTGTGTAGTTGTTGTTGTTTGGACGATTTCTTCATTTATGAAGTGTGATGGTGTTTGAATATCTTGTTGAGTGAGGTTCCTAGTTCCATTAAGGTTTTCATTGTGTATGACGGTCGAAATTAAACTGTTATTTCGCGTATCAGGTAAAAATGAATTGTAGTTTAATGGTGTTGCATCAATGGTTAATGGTATTACTCTTACATAATCTCTTACATAAGATATTGTACTTATTGCTTGACTTGAGATTGATTGTGGGATATTTATGAATGCATAATGCGACCATTCGGGGTCCCAAACGTAGTCTGACTGTTCTGTGATGGCGGTATCATCGTTTGAATTTTGAGGTCTGAAATTTTTTCTTGCTTGTGAAATTAAATCTATTTTATGTGTGGAATAATCTAATATAAACCATGCCAAAATTTTTTGTAAGTCATGTTTTGTATGTTGTGAAACTTCTTCTTTAGTGAATTTTTCTATATTTATATGTAGGAAAGTTGAAAATAGTGTGATTTCATGTCGTACCTTTATATTTTTGGATGTCTCTGTCGGTGAGACATGTGGGATTGGGTTTTCGTTTTCTAATATTGAAATATGACTATATATTATTGCAAAAACTTCATTAGTAAATATGGAGTTTGCTCTTTGTGAGTTATGATATTGTATGCTTTTTATATATTCTAAGAATACTTTTGAAAATTCTAAATCAAGATCGTCTGTTTGAATTACATATTTGCGGTGATTCTGGTTTGGTGAGCTGAATTCTATGGTGTAGATTCCGTATTGTTGTGTTAAGTTACATATATCTTTCAGATATTGATCAATAACCTGTCTTTTTATTTTTACATCTGGGAACTCTGCTTTACATGGGCTGATTCCGGGTTCAAACAAATTTAGAAGAAAATTCTTGCAAAGATCATGTTGTCCTCTATTATCGGGTGCATCTACGAGGAAGGGGTAGATATCGTCATCATCTGGACTATCTTCACTTGGAGTGTGTGTTTGGCTCATTTTTTCGTTTAATGACTGTTAATAGGTAATTATTGATGTGTCTAATTGGTTGATTCCAATTATATAAGTGTACTGTTTTGTGTTTATATTGCTTTTTTTTCTTCTTTTTCCTCTTTTTGATGAATTTGATGTTGTTTCTGAGTCGGAAAAATATAATTGATCGTGAATGGGGCAATTTTTATCAATGGATTCTTTTAATTTATAAAGTTCGTCTAAATTGCTGGCTTCTGATTCTGAGAATGCGTTTTTATTTTTGGAAAATCTTTTTCGTGTTATTTGTCTTTGTTTGGTTATTATTTTCCTTTTTAGTGTTTGTCGTTTTGTTCTGATATATCCAACTGTTTGTGTGTGAGGTGTGATTAGAAGGTCGTATTTTTTGTTATCTATTTCACAGTTGTGCAAAACGATTGTTTGTTTGTTTCCTAGATTTTTAAATGACATAAGGTTTAGGATGACGGATGCAAAAAGTTGTTAGATGATTTCTATTTTCTTAAACTGTTAGTTCTTACGATTTTTTGGTTAGCTTAACCTGGGTCTTTTTATTTAGGGTTGGAGAGAAAAGTATATCGATTCCGAAGAATGATTTTTTACTTTCTCGTGGCTATTATAAGCTAAGGTGTTAACTTACTTAATCTTACTTAGGGGTAGTGATTGTGTTCAAGGGTTGGAGAATAGTAAATCGATCCACAAGGTTCAGGTATAATTAGAACGCGAGTAGTTCGTTAGATACTATTTTAAACTTACTAAGTCTAAGATTTATCCTGGGTCTGGTAAGAGGGGGGTTCAAGTGAAGGATGAATAACCGAAGTTCTTCACTGTTTATCCTAATTTGAATGATTAATTTTGTTCAAAAATTTCTCTTAGTCTTGGGTTTTTTGAAAGGGTTGGATAGTGAATCGACGTTTGAGGTCGTTAGACACTAGCTAAGTGGGTGGGGGAGAACAAAATTGTTCTTTTTGATCCAAGGATAGGCCTTGATGATCAAGTCTTAAGTTTAATGAAATAGAAAAATTTATTGTAGATCCAAGGATAAGCCTTGATGATCTGATTTTAAAATTAAGTGATTTTAAGTTTAAAATGGTTTAAATTGTTCAAAATTTTAGTTTTTGATGTTTAGTGAGCTTATGATTGCTGTTATGTTTAGGTGATGAAGCTGGAACTACAGATGATTTTTATGATTACTAACAATTTATTGTCATGCTACTAATTTTTGTTTTGTTTTTCAATAAATATTTTCCAAACATGTTTTATATAATACTGCAGAATTTAGGAAAACGATCTGAGATCTTTTTATCAATCGTTATTGTATATTAATAATTTTGTTTAGCGCCTGAAATGATCAAGAAGATTGACTTCAAGATTTTATGTTTGCAAATGAAAATCTAAATTCATTGCTAATAAGATTCTAAATATAAAAGTTTGTGTTGGCTTTTGCCGTACTATCATATAACTATTTGGTAAGTTTCTACTTTGTCGTATGTCGTCTTTGATTCGAGGTCTTCTTCCAATTCCGGGTAGTTCTATTATCGTTAGGAATATTGGCTCTGATCTATTGAGTCGTAGAGACATTTCGATTAAATTATCGTCGTATAACATTTTGAAAATGTTTTGTCTAATTTCTAATCTATTTTTGGTTAATCCTAAGCTATTAAGGTCTTGTTCGAGACTTATGGTCGCACCAGATGAGTTATAACCGATGTGGTTAACTCATAGAGTAATTTCGGATAGGGTACACCGTCTGCTCGTCACGCTATCTTATTTTCGGCCGGATAGATTCGTGCAACTTCTTAGTCTAATACCGATCCTAATCTTACTCTTATACTATCTAGTCTCAGGTTGTTTAACTAGTCTCTGCTAGGCTCAATAGATCTAGGGTATACTGGTTTATTGCGGCTGCTGAAGTTCTCTTGGAGAGGCAACTAATTTCTAAGTTAAATTCAAATCTCTCTGGTGCTGAAATTACAAGTAATTTCAGCACTTACAAATAAGTGGGTTGTTAGTTAGATGGATCATGATTGGTTAATATTAAATACTTTACAGTGGTAAAATATCTAATTTATCCAATCATAAATTGTAGTTTTGATCAGGTTCCAATCTTGAAAGAAACTAAACTACACTTGCTGACGCAAAAGTTGCGATAACTTTGAATACCCTATCCGAAGCTAAACATCTCGAGAACTACATTAGGCGATAAAATTTTCAAATAATCGGGTCACTAAAAAGTTGAGCACGGAAATGAAACTTTTTTAAAGCAGTGCAAAAATAAAATCAAATGATACGTGACTTTCTAAATCTCTCAGTACGGAAATGGATCACGCACCGCTTTCACCCATTTTTGAGAGGGAATAGTAGGAAAAGTCAATACAATGATTATAAAAAACCTTCAGTCAAAAACTTTGTTACGAAGAGAACTCGCTAACTCGAAGGTCTTCCTGATTAAAACTTTTTTATATTCGTTGTAAACGAAGACTTAAAGGTAAGGAATGCCTGGACAAAAGAGTCGTCAAAGTTCTATGCTCGTAAAGAATATGGAAAAATCTACAAAAGAAAAGGGTTATATTAAATAGACTTGAATCTAATTTCACTAAATGTACGACCCTATTGGATCTGTATTGGAAAAAAAAACATGTTTACATCTGCCTATCCGTTCAGAAGCCATATTTTTGAATAACATTTATGTCAATGACTGTAATTGTTGTTTGGCCATGAATAAGCGAAAAGTAGGTTTCCAAAAAAAAAAACATTTCAATCATTTCAAACTTTGTGATTTTGCTCAGTAGAAACCTATCTACCTAAGAAAAAAGCGAAGTTGTTCTCAGTTGATCATACAAAAAAAAATTATTTGAAAAAGACTTGATGCGGATATGCTAGCATACTCTATCCTAGCTAAAAAACGTAGCAACTTTTGAAAAATTGTAATTTCCCTCAGAAAAACCAGTAGGAGCTTTCAATGATATCGAAAGGTTCCGTTTTTTTGTGAACTCATTGGCCTATTTAAAAAAATGGAAATTAGAAAAGATGTTCTTTTTTTTCGAAATTTATTGAAAATTTATGAATGAAGTAGGAGAAAAAGTTGATCAGAGTTACTAGCAAAACCAATTAAAATTCGAATGCAGGTGACTCCACAATTCTGTTCACTCGTTTTTATTCAGGTCACAAACAGCTTTGCTTCTTTACAAGCTTACAACTGACATTAAAATTAAAATCGAAAAGGGTCGAATAACAAAAAAAAATTCGGTCAGTCTCCAAAGCAAGGCAAATCAAAACTGTGTTGAAGTTGAACTTCAACACAGTTTTGATTTGCCTTGCTTTGGAGACTGACCGAATTTTTTTTTTGTTATTCGACCCTTTTCGATTTTATTTTTAATGTCAGTTGTAAGCTTGTAAAGAAGCAAAGCTGTTTGTGACCTGAATAAAAACGAGTGAACAGAATTGTGGAGTCACCTGCATGAGTTACTACTGCCTCAGAAACAAAGTTGTGGAAGAAAAATAATTTAAAATTTTTTTTTTGGCAAATCTTGGTTAAGGTGTACAATAAACTGGTTGGTTATACCACGCCAGTAGTTTTGGTTTGAGTTTGCACACAAAATCCAAAAAAAAAAATCAGTTTTTCTTACCATTATCTTACCATCACACAAACAATAAAACCATAGCATCGGTATTCCCTATCTTAATACATTGTAGACTCTATACCCAATCCTAAAAATTAGCGAGGCTGACCCGAACTTTATAGCGAATCTTAATACTTGGTCAGCCGCGCAGCTCTCTCCCCTGATCAGCTCCAACATCTACTACTGCTAAATTAACTTACTACTTACTACTGCGGAAATAAAACAATTGCAACAAAAAGGAAACTATCCAGAAGCAATTATACGCTCATCTTAACCAAACTCTACTGCATGTAGAACCTCCTACGAAAAGATGAGAAAATAACATGCTTACCCTCTATGGCTTTCCAGCTTTATTCTATTGGATGGCAAGCATTAGGAGTTGAAGAAAAAATGATGAAACAATTTCTTTTTTCAATGTTTCATTAACTAGAAAAGCTAAAAAAAAGAACTGATGTCTTTTTTGGTAAAATCAAGAGAAAACTTAATTTATTCTCTGAGCACGCTGTTCCTCGTTAATCTCGCATGATTAAACTCTATATGGTTTGAGTGTGAAACGAATGAGTGAGTAGTAGATCAGGGGGGAGTATTGCTGACCCCATGTCTTAAGATACGTTATAGATTTCCGGTCAGCCATGCTATGTGTTAAGATTTGGTATAGAGTCTACAAGGTTAAGAATCTACATTGTATAGAGTCTACAATGTAAGTAGTAGTAGATGTTGGAGCTGATCAGGGTGGGAGGGGGAGAGAGCCTGGCTGACCCCATGTATTAAGATACGTTATAGACTTCTGGTCAGCCAGGCTATGTATTAAGGTTAGGTATAGAGTCTACAAGGTTTTAAGAAAGGGAATAACAATGGTAAGGTTTCATGATTTGTGTGATGGTAAGATAATGGAAGGAAAAAGATTTTTTTTTGTGGATTTTGTGCGGAAATGTCTGATATTTTCGCAAAAATTTCGGCACCCGTTACCTAAATGCTGAATGTAAAAGCTTATTTATCTGTAACTTGTGGAATGAAGTTTTTTAATTTGATTTTCTGGTGCAGGGTAAGTAAAATGGTAAGGTTTTTTGAGCAAAAGTTGAGGATTTTTATCAAAAAAAAACTTATTTTTTTTCGAAAAAAATTTCAAAACACGATAAAGCTTCTTAGAAGTCGACCTATTAACTAAAATATTAGATAATCTCACTTTCTATCTAGCTGCAACTATGCTGAAACCTACTGAAGCTTGGGAAAAACTGAAAAATTTAATTTATTTGGAAAAAAATGCAAAAGTTTCAAGTTTTTGGAAAATAATTTCAGTTTTGGTTATTTTTCTGTTGCTTCTGATCTTATTGAAAAATTATACTTACATAAAGACATTGAAACCCAGCTAGAAACGTATTTTAATTAGCAAGATATTGAGTGAATGTTACAAAACTTTGAACAAAAATATGATTTTTTCCACAGTTTTCTTTCAAATAATTGATACACCATAAAATTTACCCTAGTTTGAGCTAGAAAGCGGGTTATATAGTGCTCTGATAACCAAAACAAAACTGATAAAAGCAGAATCAAAATTGAAACTTCCAGAAAACAGTAAAGTTTCTAGTAATTTTCGAGAAAGTGAAGTAAACTTGAACCAGGTCTATCCAACACTTTCATTTTTTACCCTTTTATTCCGGTAGTTGACTAGTTTTTGTACAGTTAAACGAGAATTTAACTAAGAATCTCAAATCAATTGAATAGTGAGATCAGTATCCATTGAAATTTCTATATCAAACCCAGTGAGTCAACTCCTCAAATTTTTCTCAATGATTAGCCCAATTTTTTTTTTAAATTTTAATTTCTGAGAAATATATCACGTTAAAAACAAACAATTTCAGTTCAATGATGAAAAATGAACAGTTAATTGCCGAAATTGAAAAAAACTTGGGAAAAATTTTTTTACAAACTTATTCGATTTTGGTTGAAATTCAACAATTTCTTCAAAACTGATGATTATCTCACTGTTGCTTCTGCAACATAACTTTGATAACTTTGATGATTTTTCTGTAGGAATGTTTTATTTTTTAAGGTAATTCTTGCTTTCTGCTTTATACATGTTATCGCTAATGAGCTCACTTTTGAAGATAATTAGACAGAACTGGGGATTTTATGAGGAAAAAAGTCTGAAGGGTACAAACAATTCTCTGGCAGAGATAAAATTAGAACTGATAACGTCTAATTATTACTTTGCATTTTGTACTTAATTTCCTTCAGGTCCCTTGTTCATTTATTACAGTAAAATAATGAAGCAAAAAATATTTTTTGGGATCATTAACTGTCACTTTTCTGGGAAAGTAAATATTAAATTGCTTTTTATTCTTAGTTTATGACGGAAATTTTCTCAAAAATGTCCAAGTGGGAAAGCATCGGTGCTAATTAAAACATTCAAAATCATATCTAAAAGTTGAGAATATAAAAGTGTACTTAATTAGTGTACATTATTTAGTGTACATAATTAGTGTACTTAATTAGTGTGTATTTAAACATCTACAATATCTAAAAACTTCTAAAAGGGCGCAGCTCAAAAAATTGATTTAGCAAAATAAATCGAGGTTCAAACTGGAACAATTGTATACTTTTGAAAAACTATTAAGCAAACACTCAATAGTAAAAATAATCAAATACATATCTTGAAAGCAAGTTTTCGATTCAAGCTTAATGTATCTTCTTCCAAAAGATGTAGGATTGGGTTTAGCTTAGAAAAATTATCCTCAAAACATTTGATTTCTTAAATAAAGTTACCTAAAACATCAAATGATATCAAACTTTTCGAATGAATTACTCATAATTACAAATCTTTGATACTTTTCATTTTATATTTTTTCTCAAAAAACACTTTAAAAGCCAAATTTTAGTAAAATTATCTCAACTACTTATGAATTAGAAGTTTGTTTCTATCTCATTTTAGTACTTTCTCAGTTTCTGCTTCATCTACTATAAACATTTTAATTCGAATGGAAGAAAATTTCACTTGAAAATTGAATTTTAGATAGAAAAATGTATCGTTTCAACAAACCTGCATTAATCCGAAGATGAATTAATTGCATAAAAATTTTGCAAAAAGTATTTAAATGGTTTTTTCAACCTGATAACTGTATATTGCTGTTTCAAATCTTATTTTGACGTAATTTTTTGGTTGAGAAAAATATATATTATTATCTTGAAACTTTCAAAGGTAAGCACAAACTTACATTTTTCCATCTTTTCATCAACTTCCATTATCTGCCTTATAACGCACTACTCTATGAACACTTTTAGAATCAGTAAACAGGGAAAATTTTAAGAAAGCAACTAGACAAAACCTTTCAATTAGTCGATGTTTTACAAATATCCAGTTTTCTGCAGTTTTGGAACAAATACCTAACCACTCATTAGCGTATGTTATGCACATTTTCTACAAATTTATCGCAACAAAGTCTCCGCAAGCTTGCAACTAATGAAGTTTATACTGATGACTAAAGATTTTTGGATTGATTCCCATCGATTTTTGCTGACTGTATTGTCAATCAAAACTCTTGAACAAAAAAATGACATATGAAGAATTGTGATAAAAAACTGTATAGTTTTCACAAATATTTTTCAAATTTATCACAATTGTATGTCAGACTCAGTAAAAATTACTAATCATAAACAATTTCTCCTAAGTTTTTAGTACCAAAAACAATAAATTTAAACTGTCTTGGAATGTGTATGGAGACTGCTGAGCACCTTATTTAACATAATGTTGGAAAATAGAGGGCTTCTTCTTGAAAAGATTAGTAAGTTCATCGCTGCTATAAGTATGAAAGCTACAGTTCAAACAGTTCAAAACACCACATGTTCAACGATGTCTTGAGGCATTTTTACGTGTGTAAACTCTGCCACATTCAAGACATGCAATTCTTTCGTTTCTAATGGGTGACCGCATCTCAAGAAAGATCTAATAAAAAGAGTCGAGCACCCTCAAAAAATTAATAAAGGTAAATGAAAACAGCAAATTTTTTAACCATTTATTTTTAACGTGAAAGAAAATCAGAATAAATCGGCTATTTAGACTAGCTGAAAAAAATCATCCAATCTAACCATGGAAATTTCAAAAACAATCAATCAATCAGAATCGAGCCTTTCTTATAAGGAAAATTTTATCTTTTTGATATCAACCAATCAAATTGGAGCTTTATTTAAAAGGAGCTTTTTTGTATCTTTCTTGATATTAAGCAATCAGATTCGAGCATTCCTTCACAGGTTATATGTGTGGTCTGAACAAATCAGATTGAAGTACTCAAAGATTTTAAAGTATTTTATAGATCAAAACAAAGCTATGTTTAGGAAATTTCCCAATCCTTATTTTTATTGAAAAATTTTCTAGCATAATTAACATAAACACCAAAGTGAGATGGATTAGATTTCTCGTCTGGTTTACATTAGTTTTTTTTTGATAATCAATTCAAATTTTAAACTTTTATTGGTTTGTTCTATTTCTAACCAGTGAAAAAAGTGAAAAAAGAAAAAATAACAAAAATATACATTTTTATCGTTTTCTTTTTGGTATTTTCTAGTTTAAACAACCGGAAGTCTATTAAATTTGAATAATTGATTAAAAAAAGTCTGACAAACCTATATTTTGTATCTATATCAAATTCAAAACGCTACTCGAATTGATGTTCTTTATCTCAAATTTTTGTTTTATAGGCTCTTCCATTGTTTTGTTGTTTAGTGATAGACCACTGAATCTGTTTAACTCTTCTAAATAAAACATTGTTGATAAATCCGGTTTTACTCATGTTTTCTGACATCTCCTCGCCATCTTTTTAGCAAAACTGTTGAACTTTCCGTGTTTCTCCTCTGAAAATTCTGAAATTTCAATAAAGTTGGGACTATCAACTTTTCTTGAGTAAATTTTTGATGAGCAAACTGATCACATGAGGAGAAATGTGTGAAATGATATTGAGCTTAAATGAAAATGGAGATAAGCAGTATGATTCATATGGAAGTAGTGCCAAATAAGGATGGTTTTGTATTATGTTTCCCTAAATATCAATAGATACATCAAGAAAAAGATTGTCTTTACACTTCGTACAAACACAGATTCTGTTCAAGTATTGCCACATCAAGAGGGGAAGTATTCAAACAGCTTATTTGCGGTGTTCAGCAGAATTTACGATTGAAAAAAAGCTAAAAAGCACCAAACGTATCAAAGAAACGACTCGTTTGGAAAAAGTTCAAAAAAAATTTACCTAGGTTCTAATCAAAATTTGCATCTACGCAAACTCTGGAAACAGCTTTTTTAGACTCTATGATTAAGATATGAATCTGATTTGTTCAAAAAAATTGATTGTTTCATTGATGGTTATGGTTCTGTAAATAATGAGCGTGTCATTTTTCTTATTAGTTTTTGAATATTTCTTCAAATACTTCTTGTCAAAGATGATTGTATTTCATCTTGTATGCTTTTCAACGAATGAATTTATGTTACTTTTTTACAACTTGTAATGCAAAATTTATAATGATTTTTAGATTTTGTTAACAAGTATACTGAGCGTTTCGAGAAAAAAATTTGTTTTCTTACAAGTCATATGCAAAAACCAAGCTGATTTTTCTCATGCAAATGCAAAAAACGCAAGACTTTTTTATAAAAAACTTGTTAAAACATTGCCAAAAAGCTTCAACTTTTTTGTTTTTGGGTGCTATTCCCCATCCTAACTAAGTATTTTCTGATTTTTTTGTTTATGCAAGAAAAAGATTTCTGTATGATCAAAAATAAAACAAAGAAATTGATTTACTTTGATTAATAACAGTGCCAGAAAATGTCGTGAAATAATTTTTTTAAAAAACAAAAAACTTTAATGAAAATTTTCCTAATTTGCAAATATCTCTTTGAATTTCTCAAAAAAGCACTACAAGTTGCAAAAACAGGTGATGATGTTTTTATGATGTCTGCAAAAACTTGATGATTTTTTATGAAGTCTGTAAAAAAAGATCTTAAAATTTTTAGAAGAAGACAAAATTGTTCTAATTTTTTTAATCATCTTGCAAAAACTTTGTGTTTTGCAAAGTGCATAAATTATATGACCTGAGCGAAAATGTCTATTACAATTTTTTAAATAACCTCTTACGTAATCTCTTTGTTCTGCCCTCTTAAAAAAATACTAGATGCAAAAAGAATTAAATTACAAAACACAAGAAAATAACCAACTTATTTACAAATCAAAGAGCTGTTGAGCAGCTGAGTTCTCAAAATTTTGAATGTTCTCAAAGGAGCGCAAGGCTGGTCTTGCCTAGATCGTCCTTGGTTGTCTTGATGGTTCGCTGAGTGGAATTTGTGACTCACCCCGTATCCTCTTCGATAGTAATTGGATTCTCCACAGATCCCTCTTCCCCCCAAGGAAAGAGGAAATCTTCGACTGGTTGTGCTTCATATCTAGAGTCAAGATTCTCGGGGTAGTTCATTCCCACATGCTCACACACTTTCTCCATCATTTGCATCGTTCTAAACTCATTCTCTGTGATGGGATTTTGCGTCATATGATGTTGGTTGAAATCTCTTTGCATCACCTCCACCATGCGCCAGACTTAGATTAGGATGTACATTCGTGCTAGAAAAACTCCAGACACTGTTTCCCGCACCTGGATTTGTACTAGATCAGGCGAAAACTCTACCGAGAACATAAGGTTGCTGTTTTGCACTTAGAGAATCATTTGGAGCAAAAAGTTGAGTGAAAGCTACAGAGTGAAAAGAACGATTGATTTACAGTTGAGAGGGAAGTATTTATTGGTAGTTAGGTTGAAAATAAAATTATTCTTAATTTAGAGGCAGAGGTACCTTCAATTCGAAATTGTGGGTACAACCAATCATAATTGATTTTCCTTATTTAAATTGTAGTCGTATCCAATCAGACTTCAGCTTCCTTTTATGGAAATCTTGCACAAAAGTCGTGTCCACTTGGAAACAAAGTTCAAATCTTATACTCAATTTAATGCTCAAATTGATCTTCACATTTCAAAACAGCAACCTTATGTTCTCGGTAGAACTTTCGTCTAATCTAGTAAAAATCAAATCGCAGGAAACAGTGTCTGGAGTTTTCTAGCAGGAATGGTATCTCAATCCAAGTCTGCCACCTGATTGAGGTGATGCGAAGAGATTTCAACGAACATCATATGACGCAAGATCCCATCACAGGGAACCAACTTGAAACCATGCAAATGATGGAGGAAGAATCTGAGCATTAGGGAACGAACTACACCGAAAATGTTGAGCCTAGATATGTGGCACAACCAGTCGCCGATTTCATCTGTCTTTGGGAGGAAAAGGGATCTGTGGAGAACCCAATTACTATCGAAGATGACGAGGGGTTCTTTGAGCCAAGAATTTCAGTCAGCGAACCACCAAGACAACCACCGACGTTGTACACAAGACCAGTCTTGCGCTCTTTTGAGAACTTTCAAAATTTTGATAACTCAGCTGCTCGACAGCTCTTTGATTTGTAAATAATTTGGTTATTGTCTTGTGTTTTGTAATTTAATTTTTTTTGCAACTAGTATTTTTATTTTAAAGAGATCGGAACAATGAGATAAAGTAAAGGTTATGGGAAAATTTGTAATACAAATTTTTGCATAAATCATATGGATTTTGCAACTTGCAAAATACAAAAATTTTGCAAGATGATAAAAAAAAATAAAACAATTTCGTCTTCTTCTAAAATTTTTCAGATCACTTTTTACCGACTTGATCAAAAACATTGCAATTTTTGCTTTCATGATAAAAACTTCACCACATGTCTTTGCAAATTGAAGTGTTTTCCTGAAAGTTTTTTGCATACTTGCAAATTTTCATTAAATTGTTTCGCTTTTCAAAAAATTATTATACAATTTTTTGTACTGTTAATAAAAAAACTGAATGAATTTCTCTGCTTTATTTTTAATCATAAAAAATCTATTTTTTTTGCATGTATGGTAATAAAAAAAATCAGAAAAACATTACAGAAGTATTGCGTTTTTTGCGTTTTTGCATACGTTTTGTGAGAAATCATGAAAAAAATTTCATCATGCAAATTTTTTTTCTAAAAATTATTAGCATACTTGTTGAAAAATCCACAAATTTTTTGCATCTTGTTAAAAATTGACATAAATTTTTTCGTTGAAAAGCATTTAAGTTGAAATCTAATTATCTTTGACAAGATTTTATGCAGAACTCTTCAAAAACTAATAAAAAAATTGACACGCTCCTTTTTTACAGAAACATAACCAACAATATAAGAATCAATTAATTTGAACAAATCAGATCCACATTCCGAGTTTTGAATTTTTAAAAAATCCATCTAAAAAGCTGAGCCCAGAGTTTGCGTAGATGCAAGTATTGGATTAGAACTTAGATAATAATTTCTGAACTTTTTCCGAACGAGCCGTTTTTTTGATACGCTTGGTGTTTTTAGCTCCATTCCATCGTAAAAAATGCTTTTCATCGCCAATAAGCTGATTGAATACTTCCCCACTTGATGTGACAATACTTGAATAAAATCTGTGTTTGTACAAATCGTAAAGACAATCAATTTCTTGATATATGTATTGATATTTGTCTAATCTCTGTAGAAACTGGCTCAGATATGTTGCTATTAAATTTAAATGAAATTTCCATTTTCAATTATTATCAAAAACGTATCTCTCATTTCTCCTCATCTGATCAGTTTGCTCTTCAAAAATGTACTCAAGAAAAGTTGATTGTCCCAACTATATAAAATTTTCAAAAAATCAGAAAAGAATAGGGAGATCTGTTTGGTTCCAAAGATCCTACAAGAAGAAAGTATACTTCGAACCTTCTTTCAACTGTTAAACATAATTGATTTGTGACCATTGGGAAAATCTCAACAAGTCGGTTTGAAAAATGTCTGTCTTAGTGGAAAAGAAGAAGAAGCAAAATCGTCAATCGGGAATACTGTTGTTCACGAATGCTGAAAACGTTGGACTCGTACCTACATATGAAGCCAAATTTGGTAAAGAATCAACTATGGACCAGGAGCTCGATATCTGTAATAGCGTACATGAAACAGCAACATACAACATGAGGAGGATGTGTGTCAAAATCAAGAATTATAAGTTGAACAAGCCGGCCTACACTCAAACACGACTGTTCACTGCAAAGGAAAATGAAGACTTGAAGCAAGTTGCATATGTCAACTATACTTTGAATAAATTCAAAGAAATGTCCCAAGTTTTAGAAGACTTTAATATTGTTGATAATTGTAAGATTCAATAATGCTTTGTATTGTTTTGCATGTTTGGTAATTGACATATTATTGGTTCAAAACTATTTTTTTCTGACTGTAGTGTATGATTAGAGCTATGATATCTGAGGAAAAGTCAGACAAAACATACAGTTTATTTCAAATTAACATGAAATATTAACCAATTATCAGTTAATTTTCCAATTTTTGCTTAAAAATTACAGAAATTTTTTGTTGACTGTTTCTGTCTAAGTTTAAGTTAAATTTGTCTTATTTGAAAAAAATTACAAACAGGAATGTAGTTGAAAACCTTATAAATATTTTTCGAATTGTATTTCAATAGTTGTTTTCATTTTTTTTTCATAATTTGGGTTTTTGATTGGCAAAATCAGTTTTCTAAAGGGAAAAAGTTTATGGTGGTTGTTATTACGAGATAAGTAAAAATTTGAAACAATTCGAGTTTTTTAAGTTTCTTTGCATATTTCAGTGAGCAAATCAATATCTGAAATCGAAAAACATCAGATTTTAAAATTGAACTACTACAAAAAAGAACAAAAGTGGTGGACAGATGACGTTAATGGAGATTGTATTAGTTTTAACTTGTATAGAAACACAGAAAAATCATTAAAAAAAATTGTAAAAACTGGAGAGGAGATTTCAGAAAAGAAGAGTACTGCCAGATTTATCAACAAATTTTTATTTAGAAGATTTAACTCAGATTCAGTGGTCTATCACTAAAAAACAAAACAATGGAAGAGTCTATAAAACAAAAATTGGAGATAAAGAACATCAATTTGTGTATTGTTTTTTTCTGATACAAATATAAAACCTAGATTTATCAGAAAACTTTTTATTCAATTATCCAAATTTATTAGACTTCCGGTTTTTTATACTACAATAAAACAAAAAGAAAACAATAAAAATGTATATTTTGGTAATTACATTTTTTAACTGGTTAGAAATAGAACAAATCAAAAAAATTTCGATAGAGGAAGAATCTGAGCATTAGGGAACGAACTACACCGAAAATGTTGAGCCTAGATATGTGGCACAACCAGTCGCCGATTTCATCTGTCTTTGGGAGGAAAAGGGATCTGTGGAGAACCCAATTACTATCGAAGATGACGAGGGGTTCTCTGAGCCAAGAGTTTCAGTCAGCGAACCACCAAGACAACCACCGACGATGTACACAAGACTAGTCTTGCGCTCTTTTGAGAACTTTCAAAATTTTGATAACTCAGCTGCTCGACAGCTCTTTGATTTGTAAATAATTTGGTTATTGTCTTGTGTTTTGTAATTTAATTTTTTTTGCAACTAGTATTTTTATTTTAAAGAGATCGGAACAATGAGATAAAATAAAGGTTATGGGAAAATTTGTAATACAAATTTTTGCATAAATCATATGGATTTTGCAACTTGCAAAATACAAAAATTTTGCAAGATGATAAAAAAAAATAAAACAATTTCGTCTTCTTCTAAAATTTTTCAGATCACTTTTTACCGTCTTGATCAAAAACATTGCAATTTTTGCTTTCATGACAAAAACTTCACCACATGTCTTTGCAAATTGAAGTGTTTTCCTGAAAATTTTTTGCATACTTGCAAATTTTCATTAAATTGTTTCGCTTTTCAAAAAATTATTATACAATTTTTTGTACTGTTAATAAAAAAACTTAATGAATTTCTCTGCTTTATTTTTGATCATAAAAAATCTATTTTTTTTGCATGTATGGTAAAAAAAAAAAAATCAGAAAAACATTACATAAGTATTGCGTTTTTGCGTTTTTGCATACGTTTTGTGAGAAATCATGAAAAAAATTTCATCATGCAAATTTTTTTTCTAAAAAATATTAGCATACTTGTTGAAAAATCCACAATTTTTTTGCATCTTGTTAAAAATTAACATAAATTTTTTCGTTGAAAAGCATTTAAGTTGAAATATAATTATCTTTGACAAGATTTTATGCAGAACTCTTCAAAAACTAATAAAAAAATTGACACGCTCCTTTTTTACAGAAACATAACCAACAATATAAGAATCAATTAATTTGAACAAATCAGATCCACATTCCGAGTTTTGAATTTTTAAAAAATCCATCTAAAAAGCTGAGCCCAGAGTTTGCGTAGATGCAAGTATTGGATTAGAACTTAGATAATAATTTCTGAACTTTTTCCGAAAAAAAATTTGGTAAAGAATCAACTATGGACCAGGAGCTCGATATCTGTAATAGCGTACATGAAACAGCAACATACAACATGAGGAGGGTGTGTGTCAAAATCAAGAAGTATAAGTTGAACAAGTCGGCCTACACTCAAACACGACTGTTCACTGCAAAGGAAAATGAAGACTTGAAGCAAGTTGCATATGTCAACTATACTTTGAATAAATTCAAAGAAATGTCCCAAGTTTTAGAAGACTTTAATATTGTTGATAATTGTAAGATTCAATAATGCTTTGTATTGTTTTGTATGTTTGGTAATTGACATATTATTGGTTCAAAACTATTTTTTTCTGACTGTAGTGTATGATTAGAGCTATGATATCTGAGGAAAAGTCAGACAAAACATACAATTTATTTCAAATTAACATGAAATATTAACCAATTATCAGTTAATTTTCCAATTTTTGCTTAAAAATTACAGAAATTTTTTGTTGACTGTTTCTGTCTAAGTTTAAGTTAAATTTGTCTTATTTGAAAAAAATTACAAACAGGAATGTAGTTGAAAACCTTATAAATATTTTTCGAATTGTATTTCAATAGTTGTTTTCATTTTTTTTTCATAATTTGGGTTTTTGATTGGCAAAATCAGTTTTCTAAAGGGAAAAAGTTTATGGTGGTTGTTATTACGAGATAAGTAAAAAGTTTTTTAAGTTTCTTTGCATATTTCAGTGAGCAAATTGATTCTATTAAAAGCGTTTACAATGTCTGAAATCGAAAAACATCAGATTTTAAAATTGAACTACTACAAAAAATAACAAAAATGGTGGACAGATGACGTTAATGGAGATTGTATTAGTTTTAACTTGTATAGAAACACAGAAAAATCCAAAAAAAAATTTGTAAAAACTGGAGAGGAGATTTCAGAAAAGAAGAGTACTGCCAGATTTATCAACAAATTTTTATTTAGAAGATGTAACTCAGATTCAGTGGTCTATCACTAAAAAACAAAACAATGGAAGAGTCTATAAAACAAAAATTGGAGATAAAGAACATCAATTTTTGTATTGTTTTTTTCTGATACAAATATAAAACCTAGATTTATCAGAAAACTTTTTATTCAATTATCCAAATTTATTAGACTTCCGGTTTTTTATACTACAATAAAACAAAAAGAAAACAATAAAAATGTATATTTTGGTAATTACATTTTTTAACTGGTTAGAAATAGAACAAATCAAAAAAATTTCGATAGAAACTTCAAAGTTTGAATTGAGTATCGAAAAAATAGTATAAACCAGACAAGAAATCTTTCTCATTTTGGTGTCAAATATAAATGTTAGTTATAGTTGAAAAATTGTCAATAAAAATGATTGATTGTGAAGTTTCATAAAAATAGCTTTATTCTGATCTATAAAACATTTTAAAATATGTGAATGCTTCATTCTGATTTGTTAAGACCACAAATAATAACTTTGAATGAGTGATCAATTCTGATTGCTTGATATCAAAAAGAGTACATTTTTTTGACGTTATGCTCGATTTTGATTGTTTGATATCAAAAAAGATAAAATTTTCCTCATAAGAAAAGCTCGATTCTGATTGGTTCATACTTTTGGAAACTTCATAATTAGATTGGATAATTTTTTACATGTCGGCAAATAGGATGATATCCATTCTGCTGTTCTTTCACGTTAAAAACAATTGATGAAGAAGTTTGCTGTTTTTATTTACTTTTTTTATTTATTAAAGCTATTCAATCCCTTTTATTAGAAAAATTTGGGACATTCTAAATCTCCCATTCATTCTTTACTGATTGAGATGCCGTCGCTGAGTAGAAATGAAAGAGTTGCATGTCCTGAATGTGGCAGAGATTACCCACGTAAAGATACGTCAAGACATTGTAGAACCTGTGGTGTATTGAATTGTTCGAACTGTAACATTTATACTTATAGCAGCGAAGAACTCACCAATAATTTCAAGAAGAAGCATTCTTTTTTTCAACATAACTTTGAATTATGTGCTCAGCGGTCACCGTATACATTTCAAGAGAAGGTAAGCTAATTTTTTTTTAATTAAAAACTTTGGAGAATTTATTTTGAGTATTAATTAAATTCTACAGTTTTTTCATCAAAGATTTTGATATGTCTTTTTTTATTCAAAGGTCTTGATTGACGATAGAGACTTTCAAAATCGATGGGAATCAATCTAAAAATCTTTAGTCATCAGTAAAAACTCCATTAATTGCAAGCTTTCGGAGAGTTTTTTTCGATAAGTTTGTAGAAAAAGTGCATAACATGCCCTAATGAGAGGTTAAGTATTTGTTTAAGAAGTTTACAAATTTTAATTTTTGCAAAATATCGACTAATTGAAAGATTTTGTCTAGTAGCTTTTTTGAAATTTTCCCTGCTCAGTGATTCTAGAAGTTTTCATAGAGTAGTGAGTTAATGAGCAGATGATGGGGGTTGATTTGTTATGGTTTTCTACTGTTTTTTGACGATTTCAGAAAAGAAATTGAAAAGTTATCTGGAAAAGATGAAAAAATGTATGTTTGCGCCAACATTTGAAACTTTTTAGATAAAAATTGTATCATTCTCAACCAAAAATTTAATTCAATGTCAGATTTGAAACAGCAATAGAAAGTTATCAGGTTGAAAAAATCATTGAAGACTTTTAGCAGAATTTTTATGGTATTAATTTATCTTCGGATTATTGAACGTTCGTTGAAACGATACATTTTTCTATCTATAATTGAATTTTCAAGTAAAATCTTGTTAAAATTGAACAAAATTGGCAGATAGTAGATGAAGCAAAAACTGAGAAAACACTAAAATAGATAGAAACACAATTCAATTCTTTAGAAAATCAGATAATATTACTGAAATTTAGCTTTAAAACTATATCTTGAGAAAATCTCCACCATAAAAAGTCTCAAAGATTTGTAATTCATGGGGTTTGATATAAAAAAATCAATGACTGCTGAGTTCACTATTCAATTGATTTGGGATTCTCAGTTAAATTCTCGCTAAACTGTACAAAAACTAGTTAATTACCGGAATAAAAGGGTAAAAAAAGAAATTTTTGGATAGACTTGATTCATTTTTACTTCAATTTCTGGAAAATTACGATTATTTTACTGTTTTCCGGAAGTTTCAATTTTGATTCTATTTTTATGAGCTTTCTTTTAGTGATCAGAGCACTATAGAACCCGGTTTTTATCTCAAATTAAGGTAATTTTTATGGTGTATCAATGATTTGAGTGGAAATTGTGGAAAAATCCATAACTTTTCAAAAAGTTGGATCATTCTCTAAACATGATGCCATTTAAATTACGGTTTGAGCTCAATTTTGAACTCTGTACATAAGTTTTTTTTTCAATCAGATCAGTATTATCAAAAAATTAACCAAAATAATGAATTTTCAGACTTTTTTTCCAAATACTTTAAATTTTTGAAATTTTTCCCAAAAAACTTGAAATTTTTGCAATTTTTTTTCCAATTATATAAGTAATTTTTGCGTCTGTTTTTTTCCGATGTTTCAATAGGTTTTATCATACTTGCAAGTAGATAGAAAGTAAAATTATCTAATAAGTTTGTTAATAGGTCTATTTATAACAAACTTTATCGTGTTTTGAATATTTTTAGAAAAAATTTCAGTTTCTTTGATAAAAAACCTCAATTTTTGCTCAAAAACTCTTACCATTGATTTACCATGCACCAAAAAACTAACTTGAAAAGTCCATTCCACGATCTACAATTTTTTGATATTCAATAATTAGGTTAGGGGCGCCGAAATGTTTGCAAAAAAACTAGACATTTCCACAAAAAATCCAAAGAAAAAATCATTTTCTTACCATTATCTTACCATCACACAAACCACGAAACCTTACCATTGGTATACCCTATCTTAAAACCTTGTAGACTCTATACCTAACCCTAATACATAGCATGGCTGACCAGCAGTCTATAACGTATCTTAGTACATGGGGTCAGCCAGGCTCCCCCCCCCCCCCCCCTGATCAGCTCCAACATCTACTTCTACTTACATTGTAGTCTCTATACAATGTAGACTCTTAATTCATTGTAGACTCTATTCCTAATCTTAATTCTTAGCATGGCTGACCGGAAATCTATAACGTATCTTAATACATGGGGTCAGCCATGCTCCCCCCTGATCAGCTCCAATATCTACTACTCACTCATTCGTTTCACACTCAAACCATATAGAGATTAACTATTCGAGATTAGCAAACAACAACGTCCGCAGAGAATCAACCTAATTTTATCTTAAATGTGCCAAAACAAGACAACAGTTCTTTTTTTAGCTATTCTTATCAATGAATCATTGAAAAAAGAAATTGTTTAGTCCTTTATTCTTCAACTCTTAATGCTTGCCATCCAAAAGAAAAAGCTGGAAAGCCATAGAGGGTAAACAGGTAATTGGCTCATCTTTTTGTAGGAGGTACTTCATGTAGCAGAGTTTGGTTAAGACGAGGTAATAATTGCTTCTGGATAGTTTCCTTTTTGTTGCATTTAATTTATTTTCCCCTCAAAAAAATCAAGCTATAGAAGAAACTGCCGAGCTAATAAAAACGTCTAATGTAATAAAAAATTTGAAGTATCAAGTTTCTTCCTTGGCTTGCGAAATAATCATTGAAAAATTGGCCATGAGAAATTATAGTTAGCGCTCAAGGGGTTCAGAAGTTATCTGGCAACTTTTTTGCAATGTGTCAAATGAGCAGACGCTTCATCTTCATGACTGACTCACATTAACGCAGTGTACCACAGTAGTCTTTATAAGGACCACATTTCAATCCACACGAATGATCCGCCTCAGAGTTCACTGTTAAATGAATTTTTAGTTCGACGATAACACAAGACTAACGAGCATTGGTTATTTATCAAAAAATAAATCAGGAGAAAAAATAAATCAAGAGAAAAAACAAATCAGGAAAGGTAAATCTAATTTCATTGAAGATCAACACAATTTCATTGAAGATCAGCACAATTTGAACCTCGAACTCAACAAAACTCAAATCCGACTGGGATCTCAAATTGGAGTTTTGATATATTGAGTTAGGACCGAGTTGGTTAACTCATAGAGTAATTTCGGATAGGGTACACCGTCTGCTCGTCACGCTATCTTATTTTCGGCCGGATAGATTCGTGCAACTTCTTAGTCTAATACCGATCCTAATCTTACTCTTATACTATCTAGTCTCAGGTTGTTTAACTAGTCTCTGCTAGGCTCAATAGATCTAGGGTATACTGGTTTATTGCGGCTGCTGAAGTGCTCGGGAGAGTCCAACTAATTTCTAAGTTAAATTCAAATCTCTCTGGTGCTGAAATTACAAGTAACTTCAGCACTTACAAATAAGTGGGTTGTTAGTTAGATGGATCATGATTGGTTAATATTAAATACTTTACATTGGTAAAATATCTAAATTATCCAATCATAAAATGTAGTTTAGATCAGGTTCCACCCATCCGGGTTTTACAGAGTTTTTTAGAATAGTTCTTCTGCAATTCGAAGGATGGATGATGGACGTTGGTGTTTGGCGAACATCTTATTTCTTCTGTTTCCTTTTTGTTAAAGGAGTTCCAGGAAGCTGGAGTTAGAGACATAAGACGTTGTGTCTTCTAGTGACAACGACTAAGTCTTTGCAACAAACTCAAATCTGATTTCAGAATGGTTTGCTATGTCAGGTTTTTGTTCTGCGTGGAGAACTTCTTTTGTGTCTGATCTAGTTTGGGAATGGCGTGGAGATTGTGCGTGGAGGGGATGCCTGGTTACTCGGATCTGTACGTATACTTGAACATCGAGGTGGTCATTGGTCTAGTTCAATGAAGTCCTTTTCTGCGAAGTCAAGTCGTACTCTAAATCCTTTGAGTTGTGATTGTGAGTGGCATATCGATTGTGGTTGGTCATTCTCTCTCGAGTGTAGTGGGGTCGTTCTGTCTTTAGATGTTCGTCCTTGGTGTTGTATTCTGATCTATGTATTGCATAATGTAATTTACATTTTATAAAACATTTATTAGTTTAATATTTTTTAATTATGATTTTAGTTAGTTGTTTTCACAAAAGCTTTTTGTTTTAGTTCGGTTATTTTGAAGAGTTACTCACACTTGAGTAGCTCTTATTAAAAATAGTGGTGTGGTCACAAAGCGTGGATGTAGCACGGTGGGTTAGGCCGGCTATAGAGCATGCTCAGGACGTCCTTCCTGGTGGGTTAGGCCAGGAGTGGGAGTATGATTTCATGCGGTTTTTGTGAGGGGTCCTGTTATGTGACAACGTTTTATGTTGGGTTTGTTGTGGTTTTTCTTATGTCTTGTTGGTTATGTCCTTTTTCCAAAAATCAAATTGTTTGTGGTATGGGTTTGTCTTTCGACTTTTTTGTGTTTTATTATTTCTTTCTTAGACTTTATAATAGTCTTCAAAAGAATAAATTATCCAGTTTTAAACTGGGTTAATCCGGTTTGGGTACCGTTGGTTTCCTTTTCTTAGTCATGCTGTTATTCTATGATTTGTGGTATTTAGTAAGCTGCGTTGGTTAGTTTTGTTTAGTATATGATTCCTTTCCAACCGGGTTAAAGGAAAGTTTGAAACTTGTTATCGAATGTTAGAGTTGTTGAGTGTGAAAACTTGAAACTGAAATTCATTATTTTAAACAATTCTTCGTGGGCGAGCTGTGCGAGTGTGGATAGAATTTATGTGCGAATGAATGAAAATATCAAAAGGTTAGTACTGCATTTGCATTTTATTAATTTACTGCATAGAATTTGGAAATTTACTGCTAGTTATGGGGGAATTTTAAGTTACAAATTTTCATCATAATTAGATTTACTGCTTGTGGGAAAAATTTTAGAAATGAATTTACTGCAATGGTATTAAATTTATAAATTTATAAGTGTAAGAGATTAATAGAATTTCTGAAATCTGTTTGATGAAATTTGCGATTTTTATTTGTCTTTTGTGGTTTTTGTAGGTGATCGTCGGATGAAGGCTAAAAATCTAAAGAAAACATGGATAAAGTATGGTGAGTTTTTTAATATTTTAATTAGTTAGTAATATTCATTTAATTCATACTTACCTGTTAGTCGTCGGGGAAAAAACCGTGGGGGAAGATGTCGTGAATTAGATCTGAAGTTGTTAGTAGTTTAGCTAAGATGCGGATGATATTTTTAGTCTGAAGCAGTGGCCAAAGCAATTGAAGTGCCTTAATAGTGGTTAGTTCTTCAGTGCCAACTGCAAACTCATAAGGTGTGTTTTGGATTAGATTATATAATTTGTGATTGAATTTAGTGTTGTGGATGAATTCTAAAATTGGGATTTCTATAGGTTGTACAAACTCGTGCGGGATAAGGAAGGGTCGGGATTCTTCGGCGTTGAAGGTCTTGGTGATGGGACAGAAAATATACATCTGGGTTATGGGATCATAATTGCGAAGAATACCATGAAGGTTAGTATCTTTAATGCAATATGTGAAATTTAGGAAAAATGGTGAAGTGTATTTGGAATTAATGAATTGAAAACGATGGTGTGGTTGTCTTGAGGGTGTGTGTAGGTCAAAGTGATTTTGGATGAAGCGATAATAACTATATGTGTGGGTTTGTTTAGTGCGCAACATAATATCGTGTGAGCAGTGTAAATCTCTTTCGTGTGGTGCAAGGAAATGAAAGGTTAGTGAAAATATTTGGAAGCGTTCTTTAAAACTTTCGTATGCTTGTGTGTCTGTTAGTGCTTCTGAAATAATGTGATCAAACTTTCGGTCGAAGATGTTTAGTGTAAATGTATATGGTGTCTTGATGAAAAATTTCTCGGTAATTTGTGGATTAGCGAAGCGATCGTCGTCTAAGAATTGATCTTGGTTAGCTCTGATGATGTTGTGATCATAGTATTCGAGTGTATATTCGTTAGCTCTAGGTGCAGTGTGTGTTTTTAGTGATTTTTTATATCCAACGTAAGTAAATTGTCTAGCGGTTAGTGGTGTAGTGAGTCGATATAGCATGTCCGTATTTCGTTCTATATCGATGTGAGTGTTAGATAAAGGTAAGCAAAGAGGGTTAGTGAAATGATAATATGAGGTCCAAGAAAGAGTGGGCATTAAAACGTATTCATCTACAAAGTTGCGTGTTTCGTTAGTGTCGTGGGGGGTGTTTAAGGTGTATTGTGGGAATGAGGGTAAGGTGATGGCTAAAAATTCTTTTGTGTTAGTATGCTTGGGGTGGTTGATGTATTCACGGGCTGTTCCTGGTTTTGCTGGGAAAGGATGGTTTGGGAACTTTCTTTTAAAAGTGCGGTAAGCTCTATTAGTGTTGAGTGAAGATTCAGTGGATGTGGATGATGGTGCTAATGATTCAGTATAATTTGAAGAGGGTGTAGGGGTAGGGGGGTTGGATGAGTTTATTGTGGAGGATATTTGGTTTATGGTTGGGGTATTAAGGTGGTAGGGTTGTTGTTGGAGGGTAATAAAATTATCTAGCTCTGGGGAGATTCGGGGGGTGTCTGGAGAATGAGATGATTGGTCAGAATGGTATGAGGAGTAGGTTGGGGTAACTTGGGAAGCATAAGAGGGTGTGGGGGTGATTGGGTCAGGGTTATTGGATAATATGGGTTGAAAAGGGGGTTGAGAAAAATTAGAAGAGTTATGAAAATTATTGGATGGGGATGGTTCTGAGTTGGCAAATTCATCGGGGGTTTCAATATTCGGGTTATTGAGTTGTGAGATGGAATATAAAACTGAGTTGTGTGAATTAGTGTCGGAATTCATGCCTGATGTTACATTACTAGATGGAAAATCGGGTGGCGGAAAAGCAAAAAGTGGTATTATTGGGATTGGAGAGGTAAGATTGGTTGGGTGGGAATTTGATCGGTGTAGTGATCCAAGTTGGCGGCTCATCGTGGGCTAAAAAAATGATTATTTTGAGACTGAAAAGCGGTGGTATGGGGTTGTTCAATAATTTGTTCATAAGTATTATCATCTTGTGACTGGTGTGTCATTATATGTTGGATGGGACTTTGTGATGTGGTGAGTCGAAAATTTGGATTATGTGTGATGGCTAAATTTCGAAAATTTCGTGAGACTAGGGATAGTGGATGGTTATTTGGTAGGGGTGGTAATTGTGGTGCCGTTGGCGTTATGTCTACATTGTTATGTTCTTCGTCGTATGTATTTTGTCGTGTTGCTATTTTTGTGTTATATTCTTTTATTTGTGCGTCTAAAAGAATTTTGTTTATAGATGTAGAAAAGATTCCAAAAAATCCTGCAAATAGTATGCGTGCTACACTTGCTTGTCTATTGACTTGTGTGTGTATAGCACATGTGTTATAGATTCCTTTTAAAAGTGAGAAGAGAAATCCAATAAAGTTAAACATTGCGTATAAAATAGTCAATTTTTCTAAGATGTAGTAGGGCCATCCTAGAAAATCGAGGATCTCATTTTTGAGTGTAACAAAGCTAAAAATGTTGATTGGTGATATATCTTGGGGACGGTATTTTTCACCGTTTAGATATATATAATCTTTAATGTCTTTAAAATATCCGCTATAGTCTTGCGTGTAGATATCGGCAAATCCTGCGGTTTCTGCAAGTTTGCGTAAATTTTGGTCTATTGATTGTCTTTGTATAGTGTCCATTTGTGTTAATAATTCTTGGAATTGTTGTGTTCTAATGTGATGTTGAATATCTGATTTTGAATAGATTCCTATTGATTGTAAGTCTATATTTGGGTTTCGAGCAATAGCGCGAATGCTTTCTGGTGAAAATTTTTTGAGTGATTGCATTAATGTGGGATATGGAGTGAGAAGATAATATTTATTTTCATCAGGGTTTAGTTGTACTACATTGTGGCTGTTTTCTGATCCACATGGGACTGCGGTATCCCAGAAATAGGTTCTTCGTGAAAGTGTATCCACGAAATGTACTTTATTCTTATAAAAGATAGGGATTCTTTTATAACATCGTTTATCTTCAAAAACGTATAGTGGTGATACTTTTTTAGTACAAGTATAAAACCATAAGATGTTTCCTTCATAGTCTAAAAAATTTGATCTATTTCCAGATAATAAGTATCCTGCATAGGGTATTTTTAATACTGCTAGTGCAAGTGATTGTAATATTTGTGTTCGTTCTAATTCGCATAGTTAGTGTAGTGTTTCTAATTCGGAGAGTGACATTTCTTGAAAAATTCGGCTAATTGTATAATCTAGTTTCATATCTAAATGAATATCATAGTGGATATTACCGAAATATGTAGTATTCATTAGTGATAATTCTTGTAAGCGTGTGCTTCTGGTGTCATGGGGTTTTAGATGTCCACCAGGTTGTCCGTTGCTTTTTTCAAAATTAACTGGTATATAGGATGTTCCTTCGTTTAGAGGATGACCTGTGGCATATGGGTCGATTTTTATTTTTCCAGTGGTCATGTCGAATCCTTTTTCGTATTCAACTAATATTTCAGAGTATTGTGTTCTGTGAAGTGGATTCCTGTATTTACATGCAAGTTCTGTTTCTTGATATATTTGAAAACGTGTCAATTTATTTTCTATATTGTCTATGTTTCTAAAATTAGAACTTAGTTTTCGTGATGGATGGACTTGTTCATATGGAATTGATTGTATAAAATATTTTTCGTGAAATTTTATCATACGAGCGTGTATTTTTGCTACTTGAAATGTTGTACATGTATCTTCGGGGAACCAAACAATTGTTGCTTGTGTTCTCGTTGTAGGGTCGCAATAACCTTGATCATTTTTACAAGGTAATCGGATTCCTTGATAGATCATTGTGTTATCTGATAAATCTCGTGTTAGTTGTATTTTTTCGAGTTGTATTTTCCAATCGAAAAACATTATTTCTTGGTATCCTTTATTTTTTGTGTCTGCTTTGCAGTTTGATGGGTTATTTATACCAATGTGTGGTATCCAATGTTTATCGTGTAGGTCACAGGTTAATCGTCCGTGTGCGCCGTTATACGGGTATTTTTCGTCTAGTTTTATATGTCCTTGGTGTCTTTCAAGTTGTGATTGATGTACAGAGTCTGAAAAAACTTGAAAGTTAACTAACTTTCTTTGGGAGTTTTTATTTTGTGTGATGTTTAGTCTAAGTAATTCATTTTTACAATCGTCGGGATTGAGATGTAAAAGACGTTCTATATTACTCTGATAGAATGATTCATGGTCAAGTCGGTTTTTGTTTCCGTTCGAGACTTGTGAACAATGTACTTTCTTTTCGGAAAATGTTGCTGTGAATTTATAACCTGTAACTGTTGTTGCTCGGGCTTTTGAATAGAGTGTTGCTATTACATCTGTAGTTTCTATAGCTTGTGGTTCTGTTTCACATTGTGATACTTGATTTATTGCATATTTATGTAGTGTTTTTTGTTCGTTTTCTTCACAATCGTAATGTGTTACTAATAAATCTTGTGGTCCTGTACGAGGAGAAGGGTTTATGTTTTGATTTGAGATTACTAGAAAAAGAAGTTGGGGAAAAATTAATAATTTTAGAATATACATGTGTATGATAATCCTGAGTATGGATTATAAAATGTAATGTAGCCAATTGTGTTTTTGGTATATCTGTCGTATTTGTATATTACTTCAGTAGTTATAAATGGTGGTGGTAGTGATTGAGCTGTTATGTTAGGTGGATTTAATGGGTAGGGATGTTGGGTAATATTATTTAACTTAACTGTGATTTCAAACTTTAATTGTAAACTGTTTTGTTGGAGTATTTGAATATTGTGATCACGGATATCGTTGTGAATATCTTGGCGATATTGTAATCTATTAAGTGCCCAGTTATGAAGGCGGTTACTTTCTTGATGTTGTCCAAATAATGGTGGAGGTGCTGTAAATGTATTCCAATCTAGTCTTAAAGGAATATTTATTGATGATTGTTCTCGATATCTGGCGTCGAGATTATTTGGAAAATTTAAGTTAAATGGTGGTGGTGAAATCTGGCTTATTGATGGTGTTGATGGTAGTGATAATGTTTCTGGTAGTGATGAGGATGTTGTGGTATCCGTAGAAATATCTATTGGGTCATTGACTAAATTTAATTCACCTTGTGTAAATGAATGTGTTGTCCAATATGGTAGTCGTGATGCTTGGTTTGGGGGGTTAAAGGGATTTTCACGTATTTGTTCAGATGTTGGTGTTGAACCTAAGTAATCTGATGGTAGGCTTGAGGTGCTACGTTGTGAAAGAAGCGTAGGGGTTTCTGGTAATATACCAATGGGGTTTTCTGGAGTGTTTTGTGATGGGGATTGAGGTATATCAAAATGAACTCGGGGAGTTTGAAAATTTCTGTTTCGTCGAGGATGTATAATTTGTCTATTTATTTCGACTGTATTTTGGTTTTGACTAGGATTTCTTAATCTGCTTAGTTCTTGTGGTAGTGTTGGGTATAGGTTATATGTTGGTTCGCTTAAAGGTGCTTGTCGTTGAACTGGTTCTAGTGGTTCTGATAAACGAGCATGTCGTTCTTCAAAAGTGTATGGATTGTCTTGAAAAGAAATTCGTGTAGATGTTTGAGGATTTTGAGTAATTGAAGGTGGTGTTTGGTTATCTTGGGATGATGTCGGTGAAGACTGACTTTGTGACTGTTGGGTAGCAATTTTTGATAGTTTTTTGAATTATTATTTTAGTGAGAAATTTTGTGTTTATTATAATATTCTTCCAAAAAAATAATTAGAAAAATTGTTGCTAGGGCAAATGTGATGATTGCTTTCTTTATACATTTGCATATTGTCAAAATGAGGGATGATAAAAATGTTATGAAAATTACAAACAATAAAAAAATATCAGTTCTACTGAAAATTGTTCGTATCATTTAGACAAGTTGTATAAATCGTACCTGTGGATATAATCAAGGGTTTTGGAAAGTTGGAGGAATAGTTCGAGTAGAGTGTAGAAAATTAAAAAAATGTTACAAAAAATGATTAGGATTATTAGAAAAGATTCAAGTATATCAAAAAGAAATATTATAAAGGTTTCAAGTATTGTAAAAAAATGTTTAAGATTTATGAGTATTTGAGTAACTGATTGAGAGAAGAGCATTTAAGAAATGATCTCTTGGTCGAATATTTTTTGCTGTTTGAGGCGATTTTCAAGTGTGGTCGGATTATTTATTAGGTTTTTGACAAGTGGGTTGAGTTTTGTAAAAAATTGTTGGGGGCAATTTTCATAGTGATCGGGAGGTCGTCTTTTTCTTTATTTTTGTTTGTCAAATGATCCGGGGTATGGTGAGATTTTTATACTTTAGGCTAATTAAAATGTTCATTTTGTTACTTTAGGCTAAGTTAACAAATTTGTTTTGGGGGTATTCGTGGTCTGAGTTGGGGAAATATTGTTGATCTTTGGGTTATTAGATAAGGGAGGGGTACGGTATTATGGTGATATTTATTTTAGTTGTCAAGTTGGAGTGGTTTGCTTATTTTTGACCTGGAGGTCGTAAAGTTATAGTTATAGATGTGCCTGGAGTTCTATATTATTCGTCTAATTGGTCTTAGTTTGAGTTAGAGAAAGTGACGGATTGGATGAATCCTATTGGTCTATTTTGAACTAGAATTATTGCGTACTTGTCAGCATGTTATTTTGAAAAATGTAAATGAAAAATGTTTCGGAGGTTTCAAGATTGTGAAGTATAATGTTAAAATTACTTTTGAAATTCCTTTTTCTTTAAAATTTTAGATTGGGGGATGAATATTTTATAGTTTTTACGTGGTTGATTTCGGAGTCTTGTTGTTTTTCGATTTTCTGATTTGTCGATTTGTTCTTGGGGTATTATTTGTTCGGTCATTTTTCTATTTTTTCTTTGTTTTGGAGATTCTTTATGGTTTTGTGTATTGTTTTTGGTGGCGATTGGTTTTATGTTTTGATTTTCGGTGGGGTTATCATTTTGTTCTGTGTTTTTCAGATGTGGTTCATTTTGAATGATTTTTAATCCTGTGAAAGAATATAATTGAGTTAATTCGCGGAGTGCGTATTCTTTTGGGTAATAAGGTAATAGGTTGTTTCGATGTTGAACGATTTCTTTTTTGTTTGAGTCGGTAATTTTATATGTGACATCAGTGGGTTTTGCAATTATTTGGTATGGTCCTTTTCGAAGGGGTTGTAATTTTTTAGAAATTCCTTTTTGAGTATTAAAATTAGGTATTAAAACAAATGTTCCAATTTTTAAATCGGAGGCTGGTGTAAAACGTGAATTGATTTGTTCATTAATGTTTTGTCTTTGTAATAACTTTTTTGTTATTTTTTGATAAATTTCATTGTGTTTTTTATCTCTATTTAGAATCCATTCGGTGTGTGTACCGGAGGCTAGTTTTAGAATTTGTGGGTGATGAAAATGATCTTCATCGTGTGTATGTAAAGGTAGGTTATAACAAATTGAGTCTTTATTTGGTTGACAATAACCTTGTGCGTTTTTATGAGAATTTGCTGTAAACATTATTGGTTTGCGTGGCTTTTGGTTAAAAACCATTTCGTATGGTGACATTCCTAAAGTTGTCGTAATTTGTGAATTATATGCTAAGGGAAATAGTTTTACATCTGCTGACCATTCGGTATATTTTGTATCATTTCCGTTGATGATACATCTAAGATATTCTTGTAATGAACGGTTCATACCTTCGACTAAGCCGTTTGTCCAAGGTGCATGAGATGTACGTGGTTTGTGTTTAATGTTATATAAATGACATAGTGTGATAATTTCATTATTTATGAATTCTGTACCGTTGTCTGTAACTAAAATTTCTGGTAGTCCGAATTTTGCTATCCAGTGTTCATAGAGTGTTGTGTAAGCGTAATAAGCGTTACAATGTGGTACTGGGTTAAGTGCTACATAATGTGTAAATGCGTCAACAATTACCATAATGTAGGAGTTTCCTTCGGATGAGGGTGAAATTGGTCCTTTGGTATCAAATGAGATACGATGGTTAAAGTACAAGCTTTGTCCTTTAAAATCTTGTTTTTGTGCTATTTGTTTTTGATTTGGGTAAGGTTTATTTAGTTGACATACTATACAGTCATTGCATAGTACTTTTATCCAAATTGGTGCATTTGGGAAGTAAAAATTTTGTATAAAATTTGAATATGTTTTTTTCTGATCCAGAGTGTCCTTTAATATTTTGTGTATGTGAAATATTAAAAGCTATAAGAATCATACTTATAGGGAGACATGGAACTGTAGATTCATTCAGGTTATACTCTAAAAGTTCTGTATTTTCGTTAATTGTTGTGTTGTTAAATTTGCGAAAGTATCGGAGGAGTGTTTTGTTTCCTAGAATGGTTGAATCTGCCTTGACAGGTTTAGTTTTATATTTGTGCCATGATTTAAGTTGTCTAATTATCGGGTCAAGATTTTGATATTGTTTCAGTGTTGAAATTGTAATTGTTTCTGTTGGAGGGAGAAAAATGTTTTCAATTTCGAATTTAGATAAGGGTATTGTATCAAGTGGGTCGTGAAGGTCAAAAACTTGATTTATTGTGTACTTTGAATCATTTGTTTGTGGTCCTGATAAATTTATTTTATCAGTTAAATCTTCTTTTTCAATTAGTGGAAAATGGTCTTTTTTAGGCGGGTGTTGTTTTGTTCGTTTTTGTTGGGTGTTATTTTTTATCCATTGAGAATATGGGATTGGTTTGAAAGTTGATGTTCCAAGTAGATCAACTTCATAATGATTATTTTGACAATCTAAATAAAGTGGGAAATGTTGCAAACTATTTATTTGTGATTGTTCAATATCAGCTTTTACTGCATATTTGCATTCCAATCGGGGTGATGTTTCGTTTTCTGCAAGGTAGAATTTTATGTTTTTGGGTATTTCAACTGTTGTTTTTCGTGTAAGTAATTCAGGTGGTGTATTTCGACTTAAGGTGTCTGGTAATGCAAGATTTTTTCCTGCAGTCCAAACTATATGTAAGTTTGGAAATTTCATTAGAATTAGTTGAAATCTGTAAACTCGGTGGTTTGGGTTAGATTTTTGTGTAAAGAGAAAGATAATTGGTTTATGGTCTGTGAATAGAACTGTTGGATGTTTTGATCCAAGTATCAGAAATTCATATTCTGTCAGTGTATATATTATGGCTGTACATTCTCTCATTAGAGTTGAGAGTCGTAGCTCTGCTTGAGTGAATAATCGAGAATTTGCTGATATGAGGTTCATTTTATTTGTACCATTATGTGATTGTAATAGTGCTGCACCGATGCCAAAGTTCGAAGCATCGCACATTGCATAAAATGGTTGATTTGAATCTGGAATTGTGTTTGAAATTTGTTCAGTTAAAAGTTTCTTTATTTCTTCAAATCGTGTTTGATGTTCTGTGTTCCATTCAAAATTATTTTGTTGTCTAAGGATGTTATAAAATGGTCGTAGATATAATTGCATTTTATAAACATATTTACTTAAAAAGTTTAGCATTCCAAGAAATTCTTGGATTTTTTTTTTATTTGTTGGTGGTTGAAGTTTTTGAATAGCGTCAATGCGTGATTTCAATGGAGTGATTGTTTTTCTTTCTATATTATGTCCTAAGAATTTAACTCTTGTCAAAAAGAAGTGTGATTTATCGGGGGCGGCCTTCAGATTTTCGTTCTGAAGTATTTGGTGATATTTTTCTAAAACATTGAACATTTCGTCTTTTGTTTGTGATTGCATAAAAACATCGTCTAAATAGGTGATTGCGTTTTTCTTGAGTATTAGTGGTCTAAAAATTTTGCTCATAAAAGCTGAAAATGCTGCTGGTCCTATGGATATTCCATAGAATAAGCGGTTGAATTCATATTGTTGGTTTCCGATAACAAATTGTGTTAAACGTCGTGATTGTTCATCTAGTGGCATTTGATTGTATGCACTATTCATATCGGCGGTTGTAAAGTATTTGCCGTTTATTTTTGTTAAAATAACTTGTATTGGTTCAATGGGCCAATTACATTTTGATTCATCTATAAGTGAATTGAGGTATCTAGCATCGAGAACGATTTTTAATGATTCTCCTTTAGCTAGAATGATAACGGGGTTGATAAATGTGTTCCCTTTTGGTTGTTCTTCTTTATTAACTGGTGATATAATGTTGTATTGTTCTAAAATATCGAGTAATCTGTTCACTTTATCATGTAAGTGAATTGGTACTTTACTTGCTCTCTGTTTTTTGAAAACTGCGTCTGGTTTTAACGGGAGATGTAGTGATGAACTGATTTTTCCAACATCGAATTTTGATGTTGCATAGACTGATGAATATTTAATTAGCTGTTTGGCTAACTTTTCGAATTCGTCTTGTGTTATTTGTGAATGTTGGAAATTAAACATTGTTAAAAATTTCTGTTGGTCCTCTGTGTAGTTACTGATGTTGAATGTAGGTTTGAAATATGGAGTTTTTGTGAAATAATCCGTATTTCTGTTTTCGTTACTTATTATATTATTTATAGATAATTCTTCATTAAGAATTGTAGATTGACAAATATCTAATAATTGGAGTATATTATTTACGCGATAGGCTTTTTCGTGTATTGGTGATATTGTAGCGTTGGTTTCACAATATCCTAAAAGTCCTAAAGGTAATGTTACTTGGTAAGGTGTGTTGTTATAGACATGTAAGGAAATGATATCGGAATTCGAATTTTTCAAATATTTTATGGATGAGATTGTGATTTTGAAAAATTTGTGAATAGGTTTGAATTCAAATTCTGACATATAAAATTTTTGTTTGTTTTGTTCTTTATCATATTGGTGAACTTGTTTGATTGAAAAATTATAGATATTTCCTGATAGTGGTTTTAGGTGTTTTCTTTGTTGGTTAAATATCGGGTAGAATTTTGAAAAGAATGGTGGTTGTTTATTTAATCTTTGAAAAAATGTTAAGGATGTTTCTTTTGTTTTTGTATATTTATCTTTGATTAATATTTTACTATTTAGTATGTTAATTGTTGGTATATACTTCGAAATAAATGGTATTCCAATGATATTGTATTTAATATCAGTGATATGGAATATTTGTTTAAATGGCTTATTTAAAACTTTGCTTTGTTCCATTGTTCTGGTGGGGAGGAGAAATAATTGGATTTTTCCGTAGTTTATCAATGTTGATCCTTGTGCTGTTGCTAACTTACTGGAGGTTTCAAGAGGTGTTAGCTTTGGGTGTAAAGTTTTTATTTCATTCCATGTGGGGATGTTTATTATGTTTGATTCTGCTCCTGAATCGATTAAAAAATCTATTTCAAGGTCTGGTGGTTGAAATTCTTTATTTCTTGGGCTTTCTAAGAGAAATGGTATTGTCCAAATTTTTTCTTTGGGTTGTTCTTTTTGTATATTTTGATAAATGTGGTTTGTATTCAAGCATTTTGTTTTGGTATTTTTATTGGTCTGATTTGTAGTGTTAATCTCATTTGTTTCTTGCGTCGTTGGTGTGGAATTTATGGGTGTAGTGTAATAATTTTGAAGAAATTCTGATTGATTTTCATATATGTGTGATGAAAAGGGTTGTTCATATATGACAGATTCATAGTCATTTTCGACTTTTATCATATTGATAGAAAGAGTGTTTTCAGTATCACTTTCTGAATCTGATGATGTACAGTTTATTTGATTGAGTTGTAACGTATCAGTTACTGTGTCATCAATACCTGGAGGGTCTGATGTTGTTTCTGGATTAGACTGTACTTGATTGATTTGTCTTTGATGTTTAGGTGTACTACTTCTGTGGCGATTATTAGAATTATTATAGTTATTATTATTCCGGTGTGGTGATTGGGAATAATTTCTATAACGATTATTATAACTTGAGTGTCGATTTTGTGAATTATTTCGCGATCTGTTTTGGTAATTATTATTTGGTCTGTTATAGTTCGATCTATTGTATGAGTTATTCCTTGATCGATTGTTCGGGTAATTCTGGTTTCGGTTGTTTGAATAACTTCTATTTCGATTATAGGAGTAGTTTCTATTCCTATTGTATGATGAATTTCGTGATTGATTGTTTGGATAGTAGTTATTTCTTGATTGGGAATTAGATCTAGAAACAAATCGTTGTGTATTTGAATTTGATCTGGAGTAGTTATTTCGACTATTTGGTCTATTGTAGTGATTTTGTGATGAATTATACGTGTTTCTTCGTTCTGGTGATCTTCCTCTATAACTTGAGTTATATGGTGATTGATTTCTTGTATAATTTGTATTGTTCGGGAGTGGTTTTCCTGAACTGTTGTTGCTGTGGACTGTTTTGTTCGGTAGATTTTGATCTTTTTTCATGTATTGATAGAATGATTTATTTGGTTCTTTATATTTTTGAGGTTTATTTTGATTGTCTTGCTGTTTTTGTCTACATTCGGAAATACTATGTCCGTATCGTCGGCAATAATTACACCATTTTTTGAAAGATGGTTTGCCTTTAAAGTTTGGGTTCTTTTCGTAAATATTGAGTATTTCAGTGATTTTTTCAACGAGGTCTGTCTCTGATTCCTGTATATTATTAATATTAGCGGGAGTCGTTTCAATTCTGTTAACGTATTGTAGTTTCAGATTTTCCGTTTCTTCTAGTTTCATCGTGATTTCTGCTTGTTCTAATTTGTCTACTAGTTTTCGAAAATCTAAATCGGGTTCTCGAATTGAAGAAGGATGGGATGCTCTCTTTTTTATTGCTATTTTCCTTAATTGTGGTGTTAAGGTCATCATTAAGATTTCTGTCATCTTTGTGTTTTTATAGTCATGTGTATTTAATGAATATGCTTTTCGAACTAGTGTTTCGATTCGTACTGCTATTTGCTTGATGGTTTCGTTTGGTAATCTGCGAATTTCATTACATAAAACTCTTTGTTGTTGTTTGTTTCTTTCGGAGTCAAACATTTTTGAAAATTCCTGTGTAAACCTTTTCCAGTTTGATTTTATTTCTAGAGGTAGTACTGAAAACCATTTTTGGGCTGCGCCATCTAAGGTTGTTTGTATTAACGCTGTGCGTCGATGTATCCAGTTTTGATGTAGTGGCGTATTAATTGGTTCAGGTCCAATATTTAAAATCAGGTTTGCTGTTACTGCATTTAAATAATCTTCTACAGAGTATTCAGGGTCTGTTCCTGTGAAAACCATTAAGGGTTTGTTTGATGTTATTGATGATCCACCCATAAGGTATGGATTCATTGTCATTTGTAATGATTCTGCTGCATTTGGCATTTGAGAAAAATTTGAAAGTTGGTTTCTTGTTATTTCATGTTGTTGGAGATAATATGGGAGTGGTATTTCATTTTGCATTTGTGATGCTTGATACGAGTGTGCAGTCATTGGGTTTTGTTGTTGAATTGGTTGAAAAGATTGTGTATTAATTAGATTTTGTTGTTGAATTGGTTGTTGATGTTGTGCATCTATTGGTTGTGGAGAAAAATTTCTATGATTTGTACGTGTTCTCTGTATTCCTTGTCTACGATATTCTTGAGTATTTGGTGCAAATATATCTGGTTGTAAGAAATCATCATCTGAGGATAAATAATCCATTTGATAAGATGTCTGTTTTTTATTTTTATTTTGTTGAAAAAATGGGTAATTTTCACTGTGATCCTGTGGAGGATTTGTTTGCAAATTTATTGAATTAGGTTGGGTCATTGGGTTATCCCAATTTCGAGATCTTGTATATTGGTTAAAATTTCTTTGTGGTTGATTATATGTTTTTGATGGATGTGTATAATTATAATTATGGTCTGTAAAGTTGTTTCTAGTGAATGTTTTGCGTGTTTTTGATGGTATTGTCATGGGTCTGTATGTTTGGTAATCCATATGTGAATATTTAGGGGCAACCGAAGGTTTAACGGTTGATTGTAAGGTTACCTGTGTTTGTGAAGGATTTGTATTTCTTGGTGTTGTTAAATTTGGGCGTATTGGTGAAATACTTTGTTGTGTAGTTGTTGTGTGTACAATTTCTTCATTTATGAAGTGTGATGGTGTCTGGATATCTTGTTGAGTAAGATTCCTAGTTCCATTGAGGTTTTCATTGTGTATAACTGTAGAATTTAAACTATTATTTTGTGTATCGGGCAAAAATGTATTATAGTTTAATGGTGTTGCATCAATGGTTAATGGTATTACTTTTACATAGTCTCTTATGTAAGATATCGTACTTATTGCTTGACTTGAGATTGATTGTGGGAAGCTTATAAATGCGGGATGAGACCATTCGGGGTCCCAAACATAATGTGATTGTTCTGTGATAGCGGTATCATCGTTCGAGTTTTGGGGTCTAAAATTTTTTCTTGCTTGTGCAATTAAATCAATATTGTGTGTGAAATAATCTATTATGAACCATGCCAAAATTTTTTGTAGATCGTGTTTTGTATGTTGTGAAACGTCGTCTTTCGTGAAATTTTCTTTAATGATGTTTAAATAACTAGAGAGTAGTGTGATTTCATGTCGTACTTTCAAATGTTTAGATGTTTCTGTCGGTGAGACATTTGTTATTGGGATTTCGTTTTCTAATATCGAAATATAACTATATATTATTGCGAAAACTTCATTGGTGAATATTGAGTTTGCTCTTTGTGAGTTTTGATATTGGATGCTTTTTATATATTCTGAAAAAACTTTTGAAAATTCTAAATCAAGATCGTCTGTTTGAATTGTATATTTTCTATTATTATGGTTTGGTGAGGTGAATTCTATGGAGTAGATTCCATACTGTTGCGTTATGTTGCATATATCTTTTAAGTAGTGGTCTATGATTTGTCTTTTGATTTTTACATCTGGGAACTCTGTTTTACATGGACTAATTCCGGGTTCAAATAAATTTAATAGTAAATTTTTGCAAAATATATGCTGTCCTCTATCAGTGGTTGCATCTACTATAAAAGGAAAGATTTCATCATCATCTGGACTTTCTTCACCTGGGGTGTGCGTTGAGCTCATTTTTTCGTTTGATGACTGTTAATATGTAATTATTAATGTGTCGAATTGGTTGATTCCAATTGTATAAATGTACTGGTTTGTGTTTATACTGCTTTTTTATTCTTCTTTTTCCTCTTTTTGATGAATTTGAAGTTGTTTCTGAGTCAGAAAAATATAATTGATCGTGAAGTGGGCAATTTTTATCTATTGATTCTTTTAGTTTGTAAAGTTCGTCTAAACTGTTGGTTTCTGATTCTGAAAATGCGTTTCGATTTTTTGAAAATCTTTTTCGTGTTATTTGTCTTTGTTTCGTTATTATTTTTCTTTTTAGTGTTTGTCGTTTTGTTCGAATGTATCCAACTGTTTGTGTATGAGGTGTGATTACGAGGTCGTATTTTTTGTTATCTATTTCACAATTGTGTAAAACGACTGTTTGTTTATTTCCTAGGTTTTTAAATGACATAAGGTTTAGGATGACGGATGCAAAAGGTTGTTAAATGGTTTCTATTTTCTTAAACTGTTAGTTCTTACGATTTTTTGGTTAGCTTAACCTGGGTCTATTTGTTCAGGGTTGGAGAGAAAAGTATATCGATTCCGAAGAATGATTTTTTACTTTCTCGTGGCTAGTATAAGTTAAGGTGTTAACTTACTTAATCTTACTTAGGGGTAGTGATTGTGTTCAAGGGTTGGAGAATAGTAAATCGATCCACAAGGTTCAGGTATAATTAGAACGCGAGTAGTTCGTTAGATACTATTTTAAACTTACTAAGTCTAAGATTTATCCTGGGTCTGTTAAGAGGGGGGGTCAAGTGAAGGATGAATAACCGAAGTTCTTCACTGTTTATCCTAATTTGAATGATTAGTTTTGTTTAAAAATTTCTATTAGTCTTAGGTCTTTAGAAAGGGTTGGGTAGTGAATCGACGTTTGAGGTCGTTAGACACTAATTAAGTGGGTGGGGGAGAACAAAGTTGTTCTGTTTGATCCAAGGATAAGCCTTGATGATCAATTTTTGAAATTTAATTAAGTAGAAAATGATTTAAGATCCAAGGATAAGCCTTGATGATCTGGTTTTAAAATTAAGTGAATTTAAGTTTTAATAAAATTTTAAATGTGTGTAAAGGAAAGATTTAGTGTTTTGATGATATTAGTGGGTTTATGATTGCTGTTATGTTTTAGGTGATGGAGCTGGAACAACAGGATGATTTATGATTACTAACCATTTATTGTCATGCTACTAATTTTTATTTTTATTTTTCAAAAAATATTTTCAAACATGTTTTGTATATTACTGCAGAGTTTTAGGAAAACGATCTTAGATCTTTTTATCAATCGTTATTGTATATTAGTAATTTTGTTTAGCGCCTGAAATGATTTTGAAGATTAACTTCAAGGTTTTATGTTTGCAAATGAAAATCTAAATTCATTGCCAGTAGTATTCTAAATATAAAAGTTTGTTCTGGTTTTTGTCTAACTATCATATAGCTATATGGCAAGTTTCTACTTTGTCGTATGTCGTCGCTGGTTCGAGGTCTTCTTCCAATTCCGGGTAGTTCTGTTATGGTTCGGAATATTGGCTCTGATCTATTGAGTCGTAGAGACATTTCGATTAAATTATTGTCGTATAACATTTTTTAAATGTTTTTTGTCTAATTTCTAATCTATTTTGGTTAATTCTAAGCTATTAAGGTCTTGTTCGAGACTTATGGTCGCACCAGATGAGTTAGGACCGAGTTGGTTAACTCATAGAGTAATTTCGGATAGGGTACACCGTCTGCTCGTCACGCTATCTTATTTTCGGCCGGATAGATTCGTGCAACTTCTTAGTCTAATACCGATCCTAATCTTACTCTTATACTATCTAGTCTCAGGTTGTTTAACTAGTCTCTGCTAGGCTCAATAGATCTAGGGTATACTGGTTTATTGCGGCTGCTGAAGTGCTCGGGAGAGTCCAACTAATTTCTAAGTTAAATTCAAATCTCTCTGGTGCTGAAATTACAAGTAACTTCAGCACTTACAAATAAGTGGGTTGTTAGTTAGATGGATCATGATTGGTTAATATTAAATACTTTACATTGGTAAAATATCTAAATTATCCAATCATAAAATGTAGTTTAGATCAGGTTCCAATATTTAGGAAATGTCTATCAATTCCTACCTACTACAGATAACCAGAAGTCAATGTGGAATTATTAGAGCAAATATAAACAATTTGTCCTTCGAAGGTGGAGTGATACATTTCAAGACATGTTCAGAAGAAAACGTTTTTTTAAGGTATAATTGACGTCTAGATATAAGTTTGTACCCTTGTGATAATCAAGGCTGTTGCAACCGGGTTCTAGACTTTTTTCCCTATATATCTTTGTTCACAGAATGTTCAATTCCCTTGGAAAGGTAATTTCATGAAATGCTCGTTTTCTTGAAAATTCAAATGAAACTAGCGCAATCCAGAATAAATATATAGGTAGAGCACGTTTTGTGAGGTAATTTTTTTTCAAATACAATTATTGAAAAAAAGATGTTTTTTTTCGTATTTGTGGTTTCCTGCCTAGCTTACGTCAGTTCATTTTCTGTTTTCTTTTTCACTTTTTTCTATTTCAATTGAAACATTTGCAATTTGTCATTTTTCCGCGTCTGATTTTGAAATTTTTTTCTCGAGTTTTTTTCCGAATAAAATGTTCAGACTTGTATGGTTTCAGCTTAGTTAACTTATTTTTTTTTTTTAGGTTTCGATTGCCAGAAAGTCTTGTTCAAAAAACCAAGTATTATGAAAGTGTATTGGTTTAGGTTTTTTATACTTGCTTTTTTGAGATGCTTTAGAAAGTTTCTTCACTTTTGTCAATAATTTTATTTCCGTAGATAACATCTCTGCCAATTTTAAAGAAGAGGCGTACCAATGCAATGACCATCAAATCCGATGGTTGCCTGGGTTCTTCCCCAATATCTTTGTTCATTACTTTTCTGTCTACAGCCTTCAAAAAAATCTGTGACGGAATATTTGAACCATATCTTCGGATTTTTTTCGTTTTCTCAAAAATCGCTCATCCAACCTGACGTTTCGGGTTCAATGGACAAAAAGGGTCGTAAGAAGCACCACTGCATAAGCGGTTACGCTCTTTTTCATCCGTAAAATTTACGTCTCTTGTTTTTTTTATTCAAAAAAAACATGCCCAAATCTAAGGTTTTGGATTCTACCTAAAGACCGCTTTGTCGGAAACTCTTCTGCATGTGCGGTTTTGCTCAATATTTTTAACACAAAAATTTAAAGTTCACGGAAAGGTCTAATTTTTTTCAGTTTTGACCGTTTGTTTGAAACTCATTGACTTTTCTGTAGTACACTCCAGTCAAATCTTGAGATTTTGCCTTTAGTAGATAGATTCATAGAAATTATAGCTTATGTGAATACCTTATGCATAAGCTTTTGCGGCCAAACAGTTTGATACAACAAGGTATGATTCAGATGCAAATTAGTTTTTTGAACATTTGACCGTTTTTAGGAATATTTTTACCAAAAGAAAATACCCTTAAATCCGAAATAAAGGCTTCAAATGAGAGATCCAGGTGGGAGATTTTGGTTTGCACAAGTGTCGTTCTTTCATTTTTATGTGATTGATAAAAAAGCAGTTTCAAAAAAATTTTCACGTCTCTCTTTTATTTAAGTAGTAAAACCTTTTTTATTGGCGTTTTATTGCAAATAATGCGAGACTCCGCATTACCTCTGTATTGAAAATGTGCGCAGAAAAAGACGGAATAATTCGTCTTCAATTAGTCATTCTTGCATAATATATCATCTGCAGATTCCGATTTTATGACTGAAGAACACGACGTGACACAAGCTCTCACATTAATGAAAATTAATTAATTAATTAATGAAAATAGTAAATAAACAAAAACAGCGAATTTACAAGGAGGTGTGTTTTTCAGATTGATATGTTTTTTTGACAAAAAAATAGGCAAAAACAGTTAACGTTGCTTTCGAAGAAGGAAATTTAAATTGCAAAATGGGGGCAAAAGAGCAAAATGGGGGCAAAAGAGCAAAAGAGACAAAACTCAAACTTTCTAAGTTTTTGCTCTGAATTTTTTATGAAATTGGACTCACACTGTGTAGTTGTTGATCTTAGTACATTTTTGCGCGACTGATCCTCGAAGGAAACGTAATTAACGAATTCATGAAAAAAATAAGGAAATATCCTAAGTCAGGCGGTAAAATGGATGACACGCCTGTTGTCTGTTTCTCCAAGCGTCATTTCATGAAGTAAGCCGCTGTTTTGGCAAAAAATTGTTGATGTGAAACTATTTCTGAATTAGATTGTTAAAATTCAAAAACAGTTTTTACAGTGATTTTTTGATATCCAGGTCCAGCGTGTTAGAAAAAACTACAAATGAACAATACTTTTCGTGTCAGGGCGAAGCGTTGATTTTTTTCCCTCATTTTAACGTCCATTAAAAAGAATAAAAACAAGGAAATAAGAAACGTCCCTTTTTTTCTTCTCACAATTTAAGTTAAAGTTTCAAACTGTATTTGTCAAACTGCAAGCGGATTTCAAAACAGACTAAACTCATAATTAACGCGAAATTAGTAAAAACGCTAGTTTTTTCTTTGAACTCCGTTGTTTCGGTTTTCACGATCAAATAGCTAAAACACACAGTATTGCTCAAAATTGTCTCAAAATTAGCTCGTTTTGCAAAATCTGTAATATTTTTTGCGGAATTTGCAACAGGTTGTTGAATCCGCAAAAGACCAGAACAAATGAAAAGTAAAATTGTTCTCTCGTTTAACTTGCAACTCTGAGCAGAAATCGCAAGTGGCTAGCGGAATCCGAAAACTGATAGCAGAATTTGAAAATTAATTGACGAGAGAATTAACATAAAAAAAGACGTTTTCAAATTAAATTCGTTTTTTTTTACCAGTAATCGTACCGACTAAAATAGTATAAAGGGTACTTTTTCCAGCACGCACGACATTTCTCCTAGTAGAAATCAAAAATTGCAGGATCAGATCCAAACGTTGAACTGCAACTTGAGTTTCAGGATTTCGGCTGAAAGCTGTGGTACAGCAGCTGGGTATCTATGTTGAATTTTAATAAATCAGACAAAGTGATTAAAATCTAAACACAGTTTCAGGTTATAGAATGAAATGACTAATTACACTTTGATACCAAAATTTCCAAAAGATTTTTGTACCTGCAGTACCCCGTTGGCGCAATAAATGTTTAATGCTAATCCAAAAAAGTTATTTTACCGATTCGGTGCGTTTCCCAATTTCCATCTCAAAAACTAATAGCTGAAAACTTTTAGGAACTACATCAGCGATTTCAGATAGCCAATGATGCAATAGTTGTTCGTGGATTTCACTGACAACGGCTAACTCCTTGCTTTTAATTTCCGCATTTGCTAGATAATATTTTAACCTCATATATTATTTGTTTACAAACGAGCTTAGTTAAGTGTAACAAACAAACTGCGGAATTCATTTAAATTTCGAGGAATACGTCTACATTTTGCGGGACTGATACATTTGCAAACTCCGTAAAACTTAGTAAACTTCGCTGGTTGAGAATCCCCAGCAAAACTAATAAGCCGACAAAAACTACGTTAGAGATAGTTGTACGTGAAATCCACGGAAGATTTGTGAATGGAATCCACTTACATATTGGCTTCTGTTTAAAGTTTTGTCTCTGGATTTCAGCGACCACCAGTTGACAAATTCTGCAATTATCCAGTGCACAGTTTGGTCCCGTAATGATCGTGGTGAACCTTGTACGAAAATGTCTTACAAATCGAAGAAACTATATGCTTCAATTCTCATTGATTTATTATCCATCTGCCCCTCCAATTTTGATTGCAAGAAATTTATTTTGCGTTGAATATCCCAAATCGGCCAAATTGCTTTTTTTTCAAACCCTTTTAACAACGCAAAAGTGCGGGCCAGCGAAATAATAACGACCTCTTGAGTTTAATCGTTTTCCATGATATCAATAAAACCGTCAAAAATGCTTGTCATAACGTCAAAACTTTCTTCTGGAGAAAAAAACCCAGCGAAAAGGTCGTGCGACTCTTTTTCAAAAGTCAAAATAACAAAACTACTCCTCTCAGTTTAAAGCTCTCAATTTCGGCTCTTTTTCTTTCTTCGCCACATCGCATGATGGTCATTTTTTTTGCGGAAACCAAAGTATCTTAGTATCAAAACCAAATATGCTTGTCTTGGCCTAACCTGGCCGCATGCCTTTTTCATAACAATCGGACAATGAAAAACGTGTTAAAGAAAATTGGCAAGTGTGGGTGGAAATTATAAAGAGCCTGGCTCTCTGTTTTTCATTTTTTATGAAAATTTTTCACTTTTATTTTTTTCTGAAAATTACTTGAAAAGTTTTTCTTGCTTGAATTTAATTTGAATTGGATTGGTTTTTTTGCGGCTTAAGCTTTGATAAGACAATACGATAAATTTATCCTTTATGAAATGTAGTTGTCAAAATAGTCCCATTATCAGGTAGTCCATACTCTTCTCTCCATGAATTTTGCAAAAAAAACTGATGACAAATGAAGCCCTGGTAATCCTAGGAGAAATTATACAAAAAACTTGACAAAAACTGATAGTTAAGAAAAACCATTTGCCTTTTGCAGAACAAACTACCCAATTGATTGAAAAATACTGACAAAAACTGCCCGGGTTGACCTCCATAGACCAAAAATGCTAATCATACAATTTCATAAACTACGTCTTTGCAAAAATACTAGTCATACAAATTTCATACATTCTGACTAAATGGTGTCATTGAAATTTCGAACAACTTTTTTTTTGTTTTAGCATAAAATTCTGTGTATCGTACTAAATAAAAAACAAAAATTTTTGTCAAAAAAATGCTAATCATACAATTTCCATAAATTGCCCCCAAATTTTTTTTGTCATTTTGTTCAACCGCAAAATGATTTTTGTACTCAAACAATTATTTTTGGAAAGGAAATTTGCTTGCAAAATTTATTTTTTTTGCGTGTATAACGTAGTCCTGGATATACTAATATTGGATTTTTTTTCCTTATCTCTTCAGAATTTTTTTTTCAAAAACGCTTAAAATTCCTCTTTTTTATGTATGACACGTTTCTGTATGCCTTGATCAATGTCTGGTAATTTAAAAATATAAATTTTGGAAATAATAATTTTTGAAAATTTTCGCCAAAATTCAAAAGTTCGTTACTTTCGTTATTTTATTTGTGTGAGACAGAATTATAAAATTTCAGGCAGTTTCCAATGCATTTTTACTGCGTGACGGCCAAACCTTTGGTTACTACGTTTGAGTAACCAAGATTTATGTCATTCATGTTTGGTTACGAACACAACAAAAATATTGAGAAAGTAAAAGGTAAAAAACCAATAATTTTTGGTTTAAGGAAAAATGCTAACCGTACAGTGTTCATATATAAAAAAACACTGATCATAGACCTTTCATGCATTTTTCTGTACTTATGGAATTGCATCAAAAAGGTATGATTAGCATTTTTCCATATATGAAAATTGTATGACTAGCCCTTTTGGTCAACGCTGGTAGACAGAAAAAAGTTTAGTTTAATGCTTTAAAAATGAAATACGGTTTTTTCTTCGTTAACGTCAAATTTTGGCTTCTAACATTATCTTTATTCGATGAAAAAACGTTTTAGTAAAAAAGAGCTGGACGAGTTGGTAAGAAAATGCTCTCGGCTGGAGGTGGACTTGAAAAAAAAAGATGAAGAGCTCAAGAAGTGGGATCCGATATTAAAGAAGTTGAGAGAAGAAGAGGAAAAGCGAGGTAAAAACACGTGTCTCCTTTTTAAGTTGTTGAGAAAGGTAACAGATTCTGTGAAACAGACCACTTTGACTAAAACCGCAACTGAATCTGATTTGAAAGTCATTTTAGGTGAATTTTGTCGATGGTAAAGATCCATGCCAAATAACTGAATGGTAAATTCTATGAGTTTTACATATCAATTTCGGTTGCTAGTTGTATTTTTCATAAAAAGAGTTAAGAAGAAAGCTGATTGTCGAATTAAATGCAAAAGTCTGCATATATACGCTAAATAATCTTTCTAATCGGATAACAAGCTGTATATAATCCAATCCGTATATGATTTTTTAAAATCAATATGTACCTAATCTGTATACAAAATATACAAAGTCTGAATAAAATAAGATAGAGATGAACATTACTTAACAGCATCAAATTTACAGAAAAGTTTTTAAAGCTAGAATGAATCAGTTTCAATACTCCCGCAACAGATTTTTTTGGTTAAAAATCAATTATGATGGAAAAAAGTTGTCTAAATATTGTCATAAAGTATCCATTATTGTTCAAAATTGGCCAAAAAAGATTGCAATCGATTATAACAGACTTTTATACAGATTTAATTCTGGTAAAAATTGATCGTGTGTAACTCAATTAGACACTAAATTGTATTTTATTGTGTACCGGATCCTAAGGAGGGCCCTGTTATAAATTTGTTTACAAAATTCCTTCTAATTCCAACTTTTGGGGTCCTAATTATTGATTCTGGTTAGTTATATGAACCATTATAACTGTTATAATTGTTTCGGGCGAATTATCTTCGACCTAGTTGAAATTTGTTAGTGAAAAAGGAATTGGCTTCTATGGTAAATAATAAAAACTTTTGCCAGCGATTTTGGCAGCGTAGCTTAACTGTTGCAGCAGTAATTTATTTCCCCAACTTGTGCTTTTTTTTGTGTTAAAAAAGCATTAAATTGAAATCACTCTCTAAAGGCGGCGGCCGTTTCTGGGCAAATTATAGCAAATAATAAATTTGTCAAATTTTGAAATGAGAAAAACGAAAGAAGAGGGAACTTGCTGTACTGAAGGTATTGATAATCAACTTACATAATTTAGAGGGTTTTCAACCACAAAAAAAATCAAAAATCAAAGCCGGGGAGGAACAATATGCCGTGTTTCTCGAGAAGTGAATGGAAGTATCAATAGGGAAAGGACGAGTGGAAAAAGTAAACGGGAAAACTAATATGAAAAAATGCACCGAGCTCTTTGCAAAAATTTGGTGCAATTTTACAAAACAAAAGTGTTTCCGGCAGTTCATTTGGTTATTTACCGCCGGAAGCTAGACAAGTCTTAAATTATATGCTAGGTATCTTCTTATCTCCACTGGCTGACTTCTAGCAGGTTGAAGAGGCGTGGAAAAAACAGTGAAAGTGGGAAACATCGAGTTGCTCCGTTTGATTTAGAAAAAAATTAAGAAAGGTATACTTCTTTTATACAAACATATAATGACAAATTTAGGCGAAGAAACTTGTTCTAGCCTTTTCTCAGCTTTTGTAAGCTCCAATAAAATTATTTGCGACGTTTTAATTAAGTGAGACGTTATGGCGACTTAATTGGTATCGAAAATTGTTCCTTAGAAAAACATTTGAACGACTACAAGTTTTTCATGATTTTACGCTTTTTTTGCAAGATGCAGCAGGATTGAAATATAATTTGCTCAGGAGTGTCCAACGTATTGTTATGGATTTCCCAGGAGTTTCATACCCTAATTGACCATACCCGAATATGATCACATACCCTAATATGACCACAAAACATCGATCTCGAGTAAATTTAATTCTCTGCTGCCAGAATATTAATTGGAACTTTGAGGGCTATCAGCAAATTTTCAGCAGTCTCTTTTTAGTTAATGGCCTTGAGATTGGTTTCACGGTTTGAATAGCATTCAACTGAGCCGCGCAGTAATTCAAGGAGTACTTGCTGACTTTCCTAATTGCCTATTTATCATTTACTAACTGATTTGATTACCTAATTATTTTCTGTGTTGCTTATCCTGTATTTACTTTTTTTCAGATATTTCCGAACTTAATTTACTTATTCTACCTAACTTTTAACTTTGTTTTTTCATTCACTTTTGAATCAACCTCTTTTCAATTTTGCTTTCCCTTGAACGTACTTGATTACTTTCATGCTTCTACATGCTTTAATTTACTCTGTTTCATTTTATTCCACTCAATTTATTTAAGTTTTTTACTTTACCTCACATTACTTATAATAAAGAAACTTAATTTAATACTTACTCCTTGGCTGACTTACTAACTTACTTTTTGCCTACATGCTAACATAGATACATTTAACATACATGCATACAAACATACACACATACTTGGATACATTAGTTTATATTGTCTAATCTTACTTCTTTTATTAATTCACTTTTCTTTCACTACAGGACTAAATTTTACTCAACATCACCTAAATAACTTTATTTTGTTGTTTTTACTGAATTTTGGGTTATCTTTTACTTTTTTTATTTTTGCTTACTTCATCTTTTTTTCGTTTACTTTACCGAATCATCTACTCACTTACTTACTTACTTACTTACTTACTTACTTACTTACTTACTTACTTACTTACTTACTTTCTTACTCACTTAATTACCTACTTACTTACTTACTTACTTACTTACTCGCTTGCTTACTTACTTACTTACTTATTTGCTTACTTACTTACTTATTTACTTACTTACTTACTTGCTTACTTCCTTACTTACTTATTTACTTACTTACTTACTTGCCTACTTTCTCACTTACTTACTTACTTACTTATATACTTACTTATCTTTTTACTTCTTGCTCACTTATTCATTTACTTACCTATTGACAAATTTTCTGAATTCTCTACTCTTTACTTAATTAATTACTTACTCACTTACTTATTCACCTAAGGACTTTTCTATTTATTTACTTAGTTGCTTACTTTTTACTCACTCACTCACATACTAATGACTTACCAAATTACTAATTTACTTAATCGTCCACCTACTTGTCTACTTCTTGCCCACCTACTCACTGATTCACTTTCTGAATTACTTACTTTCAACTTACCTATTTACTTATTTACACACTTACTTACTTTTTTACATATTTACTTGCCTACTTGCTTTTTCACTCACTCACCTACACACTACTGACTTACTTTATTATTAATTTACTGAATCATTCACTTACTTACTTACTTACTTACTTATCTTGCTTAAATACTTACTTTCTTAATTACTTCTTATCTGTTTTACTTACTTTACATAAAGCTAATTAAGTTAAGCCTATTTTGCTTAACTTATTTTTTATTTACCTATTTAATCATTTTTTACTGAACTTCTCTTCTTTACTTCACTTAAGCTTACTTACTTCACTTTAGCAATACACTCTTATACGTACCTTGCAATACTTTTTTTCTTTTGTTCACTTTACTTTGCTTGACTTTACTTTTTCTAATTTTACTTTTCTTATTTTTTTTTACTGTATTCACCTAAACTCACAAAAAGTTTACTGATTTTACTTTATCCTATTTTTTTTTTACTTTATCTTCTCTTTGCCTCACTTCACACTATTTTACTTTTTTTTAGTTTAGTTTACCTAACTTACTTAGCAATACTTCATTCTAGTTTAGTTGAGATAACTTCAATTCCTTTTCAAATATTTCTTTACTTAGTTTTGCTTTCTTAACTTCTGTACTTGACTGTACTTAAGCTTTGTTTCTTAACTTTTTCACATAAAATTACTCTATTTACTTACCTAATTTTACTTTAAATTACTTCTCTTTATTTTTACTTAGTTTAATCTAAGTTCACTTCAATCTATATACCTCTACCTACTTAGTTACCTGCTAGATTACTACTTTACCTAGATACTCAAAGAGATCCTTTCCTACCTACTTTCTTATATATCTGTATAAAAACCTAGACACACACTTTTTTAAGTTTCTAAATACACAATCCCATTATTCAATTAGATGTTGAAAGTATCAATGTTTTTAGTAACAAAAAGATATTTCAATTCCTGTAAAGTACCTAAATCCAAAAACGGCAGTATTGATAGATAATTTGAAAAGTCAGGGATTAAGCCAATTTTGTTTATAAATAACCATATCTATGTGTAGTGACACCTTTATTTCAATAAAAAGAAAGTTGAAATTTTAAATGGTGTGTTGGTTAGAAAGATGTACGGAGGGATAGCTAGATCTACCAACGGAATGATGGCTGAATTAATGGACGGTTTGATGAGTGGCTGGTTGGGTCAAAATATGATTGGATGAATGAATGGCTGAAGGTATGAACAGTTGAATGGACGGTTAGATGAACAGATGGTTAAATAGCCGGATAGCAGGATCGATCAGACTGATGAATAGCTGGTTAGTTAGATGTGTAATGGCTTCAAATACGCTTGGATAATTGAGGGTTGAAGGATGGCTTGATGGATGTATATTTTTATGATAGATGGATGGCCTAATGATGTATGGATAGCTTGATAAGTTGATTTTTGTGGATGGAGTGTTGGTTAGATAAATGAAGGAATCGATGTTTGGATGGATAATTGGATTGTTGGACTGATCGAAGACTGATAGATTAATGAATAAAAAGATAATTGGACGATCACTTGCTGGATGGACAATGGTTGGCTAGATGATGCACAGCTAGATGGTTGATTGGCAGGATGGACAAACTCTCGGCTGAGTATCTTGATAAATGACTGAATGGAGAGTTGGCATGAAGGAGATGGATGACAGGATGTATGGTTTGCTGGGTTGAAACATACGTGGTTGAATGGCTAAATAGTTAGCTGGATGGATCAGCTACTGGATTCTTAGCTGTCTGAATGGATGGATAGCTTGGTGGACGAGAAACCAACTGATTGTTGGACGTATGGTATGGATGGTAAGATGGATCAAAAGGAGCAATAATGGCTTGTTGGATGAATGGATGTTTGGGTGACTGGGTAGTTAGATGGGTGGATCTACTGATGCCGGTTGGATGGGTGACTGATTGGATAGATAGTTTTGTGGATGGATGGTTGGATGGTACGATTTTGGATGGCTCAAAGGAGGGACAATGAGTACATAGATTGCTGATGTATTAATCGTTGAACGGATGAATGGATGATTCAATGGCTCGTAGGATGACGCGATGGTTAGTTGGCTGGTTGCATAGTTGCTTGATGGATAGATGACTGGTTGAATGGATGCTAGAAAGGTTAGATAGGTGGAAGATTTTTACGAATGGCTTGTTAGAGGTAAGGATAGGTGGCCCGATTGGTTGTATAACTTTTGTAAAACACTACTGCATACTGCCCTGATCTCTTTAGGCATTATTTTGATCCTATGTCCAGTTTTACTTTGAAAAAGAAGGTTAAACATGGAAAAAATTGTCACAGGCATTTGAATGAAGGAACAAAAACATTCGTTATCAAACAAGCAAAAACTAATTAGCACAACAATTTTTCAAACACTTGACATACATTACATGGTAACCAAAAAAAAACTTTTAAAAGCTTTGAAAAATTGACAAACTTCTGATTGAAATTAGTTGTTCAGTTTTTTTTGTCAAATGATAGTTGGTAGAATACTGTAGTAACACGACGAGTTCATAAACGATACAAATTGTTTCGTTTTAAAGGCAGAACATTAGTCATATGCATTCAGTAAAATAACCAGACAAATTTTGAAAACTTAAGTCTCAACTTTAAAAAAAAGGTGATTTTAATTTTCAAAAAGAACCTTTTATTTTTCAGATAAACTATTCATTTTACCACTGTTATATCAAATGAGTCACCAGAGTCTGAAAACAACTTAGAAAATTTAATGTTTAGGCTTTTAAATATTCATTCCTTCAAACTCAATAGTTTGACATTTGAGAGGTAATGAAGGGCAATAACAAGGTTAATAGGGGTAAATTTCTTGATGAATTGTTCCGCAGAAGGCGAGCCTCGATACCGTATGCAGTATGACATTTCAGATTTAAAGCAAATAATTGAACCCATATCTTAGATATTTTTTGATTTATCCAATTTTTTTCTTCGCTGAAACGAAAATTAATCATCTTGCAAGGTTCATTGAACAATTTGGAACTATCGTAATTAAATCAAAACTTCAACCATGAACTAACCTGAACTGTTTTATTTCTGTTTGAAACAAGATGATAAGAGCGTTTTCAGTTCAAGTGCTTTGCAATTCTAGTTTTACTAGTTTCGAACAAAATTACAAAATTACAATTACGTGACTCGAGGCAACAACTCTTATCTTTTTGTACTCAAGTAAAAAAGATTGATGAAAATTAATTTAAATTGTAAAATTGATCCAGGAACTGCTGTGCTTTGATTTTTGTGTTATCTTGCGACAACCTATTTTTTGCTTGCACTAAGAGAAATGAGTCAACAAACTCAAGTTTTATCTGGAAGTAATTGAAATTTTTTTGCTAATGGGTGTAATCTGGCCAGAGTAATTTGATTTGAGTGTTTTGGTGCGCAGTCTTCTAATGAATTGAACATTAGTGAGTTTCAGTAAGGTTTCATAAGGTTTCGTAACTTCAGTGTTTATTCGTAATGAAAATAACCATATAGAGATGTGTTTGTTTGTTTTTTTGATTCAGCAGCAGAAATAGAATTGTGGGTTGATTTCATGTAAGTCGAAACTTCCAAAAAATAATAGATTCGCGATAAAAGAAAAAAACAAAACGGATTATAGGAACGTCTTTAAATGGTCATGAGTTTTGCCATCTGCAAAAAAAAATATTCAGCTGTGAATTATCTCTGGCAGAATTTCAAACTTAAATCGAAACAATCCAGCCTAACAGTAGAAACTTTTTAAAGATGCAGATGTATATTAATAAGCCAACATGACTTTCCAGATTTTTTCAAACAAAGTCTAACAGAACACAAAGGCATCGCTTTTTGGTCATACGGATAGGGGACAAAAGTTCGAATAGCGGACAATAGCTATTCCGGTGTTTCTTGCCAGAACATTCTTCGGGATTGTCTCCCAAAATAAAAGACGTTATGGATCAATTTTTAGTTCAACAAGCACGATATATATATCAAATGAGTAGTCCTAAGCCTGCTGTTGTGTGTTTATGTGTCATCCGTGTTTGCCAAAACATTTCATAAAAAGTCCCGCAAAACACAGAGGCATGGCCGTTTGATTTAAGGGGCACTAGCTATCCCGGCGTTGCTCGTCGCAACGCTCGCCGGAAACGACTCCCGCTGGTGAAGGCTGTATGGTTGAACTTTCAATTCCAGAAGCGTGCTAGCTATCAAATGATTATCCTAGACCTGCTGTTGTGTGTCAATGCGCTATCCGTGTTTGCCGAAACATTTCATATAAAGCCCAAAAAACACAGAGCCATGGTCGTTTGGTTTAGCGGGCTAAAGTTGTACCGGCGTTGCTCGTCGCTACGCTCCTTGTGAACGCCTCCCGCTGCTAAAGTCAGATTGTTTCAGCTTACACCTCAACAAACATGGTTCTTGTTCAGGTAGGATGGTATCAAATCAAAGCAAAAAAATCAAAAAACCTAACCAATGGTTTTTGAGTGTGATGGTTATTTTTATTCAGTAATTACATGCGTTCAATGAAGTGTTTCATGTCCTTCTTTTTTTCCTTCAAGCTTTTTTTTCCAGTTCAAAGTTTTCCTGAGAAAGTTTTTATCGGGGAAAATTATGCTTCAAGGAAAGAAAAGAAGGAGACGTCACATTTCGTGGAACGCTTGTTATCACTAATTGAAACTAACCATTCCAATTAAAAACTAATGCAAAAAAAAATTTGTTTCTTTTTGTTTTCATTTTTAATCACTCTACTTGAACCAGAAGTATGCTTGTTGAGGTGTAAGCTGAACGAAACTTACTATAGAAGCGGAAGGAGTTACCGAGAAGCGCTGCGACGAGACTAGCCGGGACGATTATTGACCGCTAAACCAACCGACCATGCCTGTGTGTTTTGTGAGACTTTAAATGAATTGTTTTGGCAAGCACAGCTAGTGCATTAACAGCAGGTTTAGGACTACTCATTTGATAAATACTGTGCTTGTTTAACTAAAAAATGAGCAATATCGACTTTAATATCGGGAGGTGATCCCGAAGATTGCAGTGGCAAGAAACGCCGGGATAGCTATTATCCGCTATCCGAAATTTTGCCCGCTATCTGTAATCCGCATAACCGGAAATCCCTGCCTTTGTGTTTTGTGAAACTTTGTATGAAATTGATTTGGAAAATCATGACAGCTTAAAAATACACACCTGCAGCCCTAATAACTTTTTTAGGCTGGTTTGTTTCAATTCAAATTTTTTATTTCTGCCAGAGATAATTCAAAGCTGAAAGTTTTTTTTTGCAAATGGGACAACTCATGACCATTTAAAAACATTCCAATCAGTCGTTTTTTCTTTTATTGCAAAAAGTTTAAATTTTTAGAATCTTTGACTTTTATAAAACCAACCTACAATTCTGTTGATGCTGCTACCTCATAAAAACAAACAAACACAACTCTCAATGTTTATTTTTATTACGAAACCTTACTTAAGTAACGAAACCTTATGAAACCTAAATCACACTTACTAAAGTTCAGTCAATCGCTCGAATCTATTCACTTTGGCCAAAATACACCCAGTAGCAAAAAAATTTCAAATATTTTCAGGTAAAACTTGAGTTTGTTCAACCAATTCTATTAGACCAAACAAAAAATAGGTTGTCGCAAGATAACACAAGAAGCAAAGCACAGCAGGTTCTAGATCAGTTTCACAGCTAAAAACAATTTTCATCAATCCTTTTTACTTGCTTACAAAAAGATAACAGTTGCCTTGAGTCACGTAATTGTAATTTCGTTCGAAACTAATAAAATTGCAAAGCACTTGAACTAAAACGCTATTCTCAAACAGTTGATCTTGCTTCAAACAGAAATCAAACAATTGAGTTTAGTACGTAATTGAAGTTATGAATGGATTATGTTATTTTCAAATTGTTCAATTAACACCGTAAAAAGAGTAAATTTTTCTCTGATTTTAGCGAAAAAAAAGGTGGTTAAAACAATAAGTATCCAAGATTTCGGTTCATTTTTTTGAATACCTTTTTAAAGCCTAATGATTAAATGTGCTAAGTTGCTTCTAGACTCTGGAGATTCATTTGATATAATAGTGGTAAACTGAGTAGTTGAACCAAAACTTGAAAATATTACTTTTTAAAATTTAATTCACCAATTTTTTTTCGAATTTTGAGACTGAAGTTTTAAATTTCTTCTTATTATTCTACTGAATGCATTTCATTATTGTTTGGGCCTTTAAAACGAAACCAATATGATTGCCACTTGATTTATGACAGTGTTTGAAAGTTTTATACGCTAAATATTTTATGCTCGTTAGATAATGACTGTTTTTGGTGCTTCCTTTAAAATCCTGTGTCTTTTATTTGCCATGTTTCAGCTATCTATAGGATATTATTGCAAGTTTAGCTATATCGTATACAGTAATGCCTAAAGAGAGCAGGGAATCATAGGTTGCTGAAGTACAAAGCGTATACTTCCAGTCGAACATCCAGATATCTGGCCACATATCCATAACTCTATCAAGCCATTGGTAAAAAAACTCCTCGATTTAACCTTTCAAACATCCATTCAACCAATCATCTATCCATCAAGCAATTTTGCAGCCAGCCAACCAACTATTGCTTCATCCTACGAGCCATTAATTCAACCATTGATCCGTCCAACTATTTATCCAGCAGCACTCTATGTACTCATCGTCCATCCTTTCAGCCACCCAAAAATCGTAGCATCCATCCATCCATCCACAAACCTATCTAACCAATCAGTCACCCATCCAACCGACATCAGTCAATCCACCCATCTAACTACACAGTCAGCCAAACATCCTTTCATCCAACAAGCCATTATTTCATCTTTTGATCCATCTAACCATCCATACAGCAGCAATCTATGTACTCATCGTTCATTCTTTCAGCGACCCAAACATCTCATCATTCATTCATCCACAAAGCTATCTATCCAATCAGCAATCCATCCAACCGGCATCAGTCTATCCATCCATCCTTCTACCAAGTCAGCCATACATCCATTCATCCGACGAATCATTATTTTATCCATTGATGCATCCAAACATCCATACAGCAGCAATCTATGTACTCATCGTTCATCCATTCAGCCACCCGAACAACTTATCATCCATTCATCCACAAAGCTATCTATCCAATCAGCTATCCATCCAACCGGCATCAGTCTATCCATCTATCTTAGTACCAAGTCAGCCATACATCCATTCATCCGACGAGCCATTATTTCATCCATTGTTGCATCCAACCATCCATACAGCAGCAATCAATGTACTCATCGTTCATCCTTTCAGCCACCCGAACATCTTATCATCCATTCATCCACAAAGCTATCTATTCAATCAGTCATTCATCCAAGTGGCATCAGTCTATCCATCCATCCTTCTACCAAGTCAGCCATACATCCATTCATCCGACGAATCATTATTTTATCCATTGATGCATCCAAACATCCATACAGCAGCAATCTATGTACTCATCGTTCATCCATTCAGCCACCCGAACAACTTATCATCCATTCATCCACAAAGCTATCTATCCAATCAGCTATCCATCCAACCGGCATCAGTCTATCCATCTATCTTAGTACCAAGTCAGCCATACATCCATTCATCCGACGAGCCATTATTTCATCCATTGTTGCATCCAACCATCCATACAGCAGCAATCTATGTAACCATCTTCCTGCCTTTCAGTCACCAAAATATCCTATCATTCATCCACTCACAAGCTATCTATCCAATCAGCAATCCATCCAACCGGCATCAGTCTATCCATCCATCTTTCTACCAAGTCAGCCATACATCCATTCATCCGACGAATCATTATTTCATTCATTGATGCATCCAAACATCCATACAGCAGCAATCAATGTACTCATCGTTCATCCTTTCAGCCACCCGAACATCTTATCATCCATTCATCCACAAAGCTATCTATTCAATCAGTCATTCATCCAAGTGGCATCAGTCAATCCACCCATCTAACTACCCAGTCAGCCAAACATCCTTTCATCCAACAAGCCATTATTTCATCTTTTGATCCATCTAACCATCCATACAGCAGCAATCAATGTACTCATCGTTCATCCTTTCAGCCACCCGAACATCTTATCATCCATTCATCCACAAACCTATCTAACCAATCAGTCACCCATCCAACCGACATCAGTCAATCCACCCATCTAACTACCCAGTCAGCCAAACATCCTTTCATCCAACAAGCCATTATTTCATCTTTTGATCCATCTAACCATCCATACAGCAGCAATCTATGTACTCATCGTTCATTCTTTCAGCGACCCAAACATCTCATCATTCATTCATCCACAAAGCTATCTATCCAATCAGCAATCCATCCAACCGGCATCAGTCTATCCATCCATCCTTCTACCAAGTCAGCCATACATCCATTCATCCGACGAATCATTATTTTATCCATTGATGCATCCAAACATCCATACAGCAGCAATCTATGTACTCATCGTTCATCCATTCAGCCACCCGAACAACTTATCATCCATTCATCCACAAAGCTATCTATCCAATCAGCTATCCATCCAACCGGCATCAGTCTATCCATCTATCTTAGTACCAAGTCAGCCATACATCCATTCATCCGACGAGCCATTATTTCATCCATTGTTGCATCCAACCATCCATACAGCAGCAATCAATGTACTCATCGTTCATCCTTTCAGCCACCCGAACATCTTATCATCCATTCATCCACAAAGCTATCTATTCAATCAGTCATTCATCCAAGTGGCATCAGTCTATCCATCCATCCTTCTACCAAGTCAGCCATACATCCATTCATCCGACGAATCATTATTTTATCCATTGATGCATCCAAACATCCATACAGCAGCAATCTATGTACTCATCGTTCATCCATTCAGCCACCCGAACAACTTATCATCCATTCATCCACAAAGCTATCTATCCAATCAGCTATCCATCCAACCGGCATCAGTCTATCCATCTATCTTAGTACCAAGTCAGCCATACATCCATTCATCCGACGAGCCATTATTTCATCCATTGTTGCATCCAACCATCCATACAGCAGCAATCTATGTAACCATCTTCCTGCCTTTCAGTCACCAAAATATCCTATCATTCATCCACTCACAAGCTATCTATCCAATCAGCAATCCATCCAACCGGCATCAGTCTATCCATCCATCTTTCTACCAAGTCAGCCATACATCCATTCATCCGACGAATCATTATTTCATTCATTGATGCATCCAAACATCCATACAGCAGCAATCAATGTACTCATCGTTCATCCTTTCAGCCACCCGAACATCTTATCATCCATTCATCCACAAAGCTATCTATTCAATCAGTCATTCATCCAAGTGGCTTCAATCTTCTCGTCCTAAAAATAACCGGCCAGTGTAACCTTCGAGCGAACATTACCGAATGACGGAGCGCACAAAAACCTCATTCTAACGACTGGCAGGCGTCAATAACTTTAAACCTACTTGTTTTTTACCGTCTAGACCTAGCCGGTTAGTTTTCTGGTCTGTTTAGGGATAAGTGAAAAGTTAATACTTTTAGGCCATCAGTCAAACGACTTTTGATCAGCTTTCGTTACATGCAAAGATAACCACATAGCTGGGTCTCGAATTATCAGACTACTCGACTACCATTAAAAACACGGCTCAGAATCTTTTATTTGCTAGATTTTTAGTGACAGTTATATAGTAAATTCATTGGTGATGGATTGACTTTTCCTTCTCTCTAGCTACTCATGCTCTGAATTACTATGTAAAATAGGAGTTGACTCAACTATTCAGGGCATCACAGCAGCTAAAAGAACGTTTAAGAGTCTCACGCCTTATATAATTGTCTCTGGACACCGGGCCTCCAGTTCCGTTTCCCCTCAGAGATGACGTCGTTATCCCTCCAACCTCGTGGTACGGGAGGGTACGGATCCGCTCTGGCTGTCCCACTGAAGCCTCTTTTATTCTTATCTGCTTCAGCTGAGCGTCTTATCGTGTCTTGTTCTCGCGATAAAAAGCATTTTTCTCGTGTTTTTCTCCAACTGTTTCCCGTCTTGTTAATTCGGCGTGTGCTTCTCAGAAATACTCCAGTTCAAATCGGAAGTTTCTAAAAACTGGATTATTCCTACCCACCTTTTTGCAATCAATTCATATCTAACGTCGCTAATACGTGCTTTCGTTCTCGTCGGAGGGTTCGACAGTGCCGTTCCGGGGGAATGGCGCTTACTCCCCGGACAGTCCCCTTCATTGTCCCCATTGAATGCCTAACTCCGAATTATCTTCAAGTAGTGATCCAGTTTTTTATAATCAACTTACAAGTCGCATTAGAAATTGAAATTCATCTACGTCACCTCAAATCACTGCAAGTCAAAAATGGCATCTTACTAAATTTCACTGACTTCTAACATTTTCTTAAAATTAGCACTATGAGAAGTGTTCTAGATGAAATTTATTTTCTGACTACTTACGTCATTTCACTTAAAAATTTTTTCTCGCTCTTGCTGACTTAAAAAGGTTTGGGACGTGGCCCTGCCACGCACCCGTTAAAATTATCTTTGTGTCAATCACAAAGTATAATCATTCATTTGTGCTGTTGCCCTCAAAACTTAAAATAAAAAACTCTATGACTAGGAAAAGTAATGAGGTACCCACACTCCTCGAGCGAGCGTACCCAAATGCTACCAGGTCGTCACAAAGTGAAGATACGTCCTACACATGTTAAAAACTTCACTAATGTTTAAATAAGTTAATATACTCACCTAAGACCTGTATAAACAAATAAGAACAAACTAAAAATTTTAATTCAAAAGTTTTAACATATCTCAACAGTTTCAAAGTCTGGTCTGGCCAGAAGTCAACATAAACAAAAAACCTGAAAGTTTCATTAATCAGTCTTGACTGCAATAATTTAGTTTTTCATCTCTCCTCACTTCCGTTCCTTGTCTCGTCTCCACTACTAACTCCATCGCTTCATGTTCCTGTTCAACCATCACAGTGTCTTCCACGACTTTCTGCAGCATGTCGACAGAGTTGTGGGCCAGGCCCCAGCTTTCTTGTTCCAACAACCTCTGTTTGCAGCAGTGCAGAAGATTTACATTTACCTTCTGCTCCCTTTTCCTATTAAGCTGTTATGCAAACACAGGCTCACATTTCGCTCTAAGTCAGCTTGTAAGAACTGTCTTTTCTCGCTCTCCGTTGTACAGGACATCCCAGCTGCTCGTTTCACGGCTTTCTTCAGGGCGTTCCTACGCGTTACCAATGCTTTTTGATAGGCTCCGGTCCTATATCTAGCTGGAAAGATTGATAAACTTCGGTGTTTCGGGACGTATGACGCTTTGCACGTCCATACACCCATGACGTCATCACCGCACGGAACCAAGGCATCAATCTCTGTCTTGTCCATATCCTTTTGATCAGTTTAGTAATTCTCAAAAAATTGCGGGTAGTCTTGCACAAATCCAGTTTCTTACTGACGCTCACTCTGCTCAATTGCTCTGAAGTTACCACGGCCAACTCTTGTTCAGTCGTTCCTGCATTGGCTTCCTGTCACCTCACCGCCAGCATGGCGCTGACCACAAATCTCGTCATGTTCTGAGCTTGATCAGGCACTCTCATGGAGAAAAAATTTCCAGCATCCCAAAACAAAACCAGGTTTGCTCTCTTGGGGTACCAAAACGTCTGCAATAGGCAGTGACACGGGTGCTTCCCATGAATCAGCAGGATGTTCCTCCAAGTTAGATAACTCATTTCTATCAACAGGGGCTCGATTTCCATCATCATTTGATGCGTTTCATCCTTCTCATCTATCGTAGGGAAATAGCTCGACATCATCATTCCCGCCTTCTTTGTTGTTGGAGCTGCAGTTGGTGAGTCCACAGAATGCGGCGGGGCCGGCCCATTGCGTAATCTTTTCGATCCGAAGAGAGGCTGTGCTAAGGAACAGGGGCGTACTGGCATCGGCATATCTCCCAGCCTAAAACTCTTTTTTTTTTCGCCCAATCCTGGCTCACGAGCCAGGTCATATCCAGAAGTTTCGCTGCATCTCCATCGCACGAGTCGTTTTCTGCTCCGCTCGGCGGTACTGGAATCGCCGAGTGCCAGAATTGAGACTACTTCTGCGGGGTGGTCCCTTGGCCTTCTCTTCCCGTCGCAATAAGCTGTGCAACGATAATAATGGCCAGCTCCGGGTCTTCCAATCCCAAAAATGCAATCTATCAGCCGCTGATATACCTCATCTAGAGTCGTTCCTAGGATCGCTGAGATAAAATCCATCAAGTCATATGTGTCGCTCATGCTTTTTCGTGTAGGTTTCGTCACTCAGTTTTCATTGTAGATTCAATAAAAAAGTATGATCAGTCACGACTTAGATTAATCATACAAGCTATCTCATCTTAATATCAGTACTTTCATTTCTTTTAAAAGCAGTCAGTCAAATAACTCTTCTTTTTTGTAGTTTAAAAGACAGCAATAAGATGGACTGTCCACCTCCATCTCTCTTGATGTAAAATGATCAGATGTTGCCACCTTTCGCGCCTGGGGTAGTCCAGGTGGCAATAACATAACCATAAAACATTCATAACCACACGATAACACAAATAGCATTACAATACATCAACTTAACTATACAAAATCTGGTACCTGATAAATATCCTAAAACCTAGTCCTAATTTTTTAAAAGCTGAACCTAATAAAAAAGATTAGCACTAAATAAAGCTCTTACATATGCTCAGATAATAATTTTATGTAAGTCCGAAATCTGAAATTGTTACATCTACTAGTGCATATAGCTCTCTCGGATGCAATTTTCCCCTATTGGGTTCATAGAACGGCAAGAAGAGCGAGGTTACCCCTCTCTTAACTAGGAAATCCCTGAGTAGAGTTATTGCCAGCACTTAACTCTCGGGATTCACGTGTTGTCTGTCCGTGGCCTTATACCAAGAAACACAAGTATTTTCATGGTATCTGTGATGTAACAGGTGGTAAGCGCTATCATCCCTCCCAAACCAGTCGTCTGCTTCCACAAAAACTCGATATTATTTAAGTCTCTCTTAAAGTCGGCCGCTAGTACTGTTTTAAAACTTACATCCGCGGATATCGCTATAGCGCATGTACGTTCCGTGAGTATGAATTCATTGTCTGTGACAAAAATATTGTTTGACTAGTGATTCGGTACCTCAAAATTGATCGAAAACTTGTCCAAAAAGAGGTTTTTGTCGTTTTTGCCCTTCGTCTCCAGTTCTTCTGCTTCCCTTGCCGACTTTATTTTTTGATCATAAAACTTTTGGCGTGGGTTAGTCCTACACCCACTACCCAGATAAAAATATCCAACGATTTACCAGTCGATCGCCCAGAATCGAACAGATCGTGATTGGATTGGGGAACACGTAAATGACCATCTGGTGTGACCCAGTTTGACTCGGTGTTGTCTTAACTGATGTATTTGATACTAGTCTAATCGGTATCCTGATTCGTCAGGATTGTCTCCTTGGAATCTGTAGGTAGATCAAGGGGCCATTCGAGCACTCGCAAATTTGTCAACTCTTTCTCATGCATATGTTCCACCTCAGGTTCGAATTCCACTTCCGGTTCTGAGCGATCGTCGATCCCGTCCTGGTCTGTATCGTAGATCAGGTCGATCTCCTGTTACACTATTATTTCGTCCAGACCCACTATCGAGTCCACCGCGTCGCACAAACAATCCTGTCTACGACAAATTCTTCACCATACGGGTTGTATTTTTTTTATTCCTACCGCTCCTGCCCTGATGTGTCTCCATGGTGAAGAGAAAGTCAGGCTCTACTCCTCTATCAACGTTGGTCTGTTCTAGACTAGTCCTCTTCGACATATGGTAGGGTTTCATCATCAACCTCCACTCGCTCGGTTAAGTCCAGGTCAAGTGGCAGATCACAGTCATCTATCACCTCCTTTTTGTCGCGTGTGCCTATCTCATTCACCTCGCAGGCGGGGTCAACTATCAAGTAGTCCTTATCCTGAATGCCAGTCGGAATGCACCAGTCCTCCGATGGGGCATTGTGCGGTTTTGCATTTCTCGTAAGGAGCTGCCCGTCCGGTGCTCAACCGATAAAAGCGACCACACTGGTGCAATTCAGTTATTTGAAATAGACCACGCCGTTATTTCAACAATTTTTTTGTTCCCTTTGGAGGAACCACCTCCTGGAACACCCAGTTAATTTTCCCAACCGAGTCTGCTTTTGCATCTTCTGTGCTCTTGTAAAACCTCTTTTCCTGTCTGCTGCGTGTTCCTCCTGCACAGATGATTTTGTTCCTGTTGCCTCCTAATCACATCACACACTTCATTTGCGGTGCTGTTCTACTTCCTTGGTACACAGGATAGAAGAACACTATTGGGAGAGCTTTCTCGTGGCCTGTTAACATCATGTGCGGGCTTATTCATGTGGTGGAATGTTCGGTGCTGTTGTAAGCGTCCTTTACTTGCGGCAAGTGCTTATCCCAGTCGTCCATGTATCGTGAGCAACAGACCCTGAACATGGAAATGAGTGCACGTTTTCGATCAGCCGATTGGTTTGTGGTTCATAAGAGGTCGAGTGGGCCTGTGTCATTTGCAGCCTCTTAATTAGCTCCTTTGTGAGATCTCCGACAAATGCTTTACCCTTGTCTGACTAGAACGTGATGGGACAGACGTGTCTTCCTATCTAAACAATTATTAAATGATCACACGTCTGCTTCGCTGATGCTGTCATGCAAGATTTCGTGAAATGATCAATCATTAGCAGCACTTGGTTATAGCCAGTGCCCTCATGCATAGTTCCTGGTGATCAATTTGTACTATTCACTGAATCCCGATGACTCTATCGGTTGAAGCTGAATTAAATTTCCTGGGATTCTTCGCTTGCTGACATGACAAGCATGCAGAAATTTTTTCTCACAGACGTTTTTCAAGCCAGGTCATTCAAGTCGCTTCTGTATCAAACTGAATTACTGTTCCGTTAACGCTATTATATGGGCTATCAAGGCGTGGATAAAGTGTTTTACCGACCGAACGGAACAGTAATTCAGTTTGATACAGCTGTGATAGCACTATCGAATTGAACTTGTAAAGGATTTTGTCTTCCTTTTTGCGCTTTCAGGCTACAATCCCGTCTTTGTTCAAGTATAACAAACTCTTTCTCATTGAATAAAATTTCTCAAAGATCTTATAGCTGTCCTCTTCCAAATCGCTTTTGTCAGGTGCTCCGTTTTCTATCCATAAATTAAATTGTCTATCCGTTTTAAATTGCTCGTCCTCCTATCGTTTTGCTGAGCCCTTAAAATATACGAAAGTCGCTTTAAGAAAAGTCTTCATCATATTCAGCTGTCCGATGATTATCTCCGGAGCATGGGCATCGTCCATCATTTTAACATACATTATCTTTTCCAAAGGTGTCGCTTCTAGCTCTAAAGGTTCCAGATTGGTACAACAACCGTAGCATGCGAGAGTAATCTAGTTGAACGTTTGGACACTGCTATTAACTCAAGCTCATCGGCGGCATATCGGAGGTGTAACGGTTCCTGTCTGGGTCTTGATGCATTTCTCCATCCAGCCGGCAATGTTTCCATTCCACTAGCAAGGAATGAATCGCAATCTTCGAGACGTCGGAATTGGAGATATTCTCCGACACATTTTCCGAATACTGAGGCTCTGACTCATCACTCGAGCTGATGGAGTCTGTATCGGCACCAACTTATTTGTTCTTGACGTTTCTCGATTTCCCGCACAAATTTTTATCCCTTCGTCATTTTAACGTGGACTCCCCGGACAAATCATCCTGGCCCGGCCAGACACGACTTGACTCCCAGAACATTGTTTCATCTTCAGATGAACAATCCGAGGACGGCTCGTACTCCTCCCTTGCATCAGTGAATGAATCCTTCCTGTCACCCTGGAATTTAATTTAACACTGACCTCTTGAGCGGTTTGAGTACCGTTGCTTGATGACGTTCCATATACGAAGTCCTCAAAAGGACATCTTTCGGTATCGACTTCACTAGCTGGTACACTATCGATCGGCAATCCAGTTCAACGTACCGACTCCGGGTGGCTACCGGTCTCTTCTTCAGTCTTTCAGTGATGGTCAACTTCTGCATGGTCTCCATCCATTCATGATCATGCCCTTCAACTTTTCTGTCAAGCAGGTCACGGAGTTCTTGCATTGCATCCGGTGCTACGTTCACCGTCTATTTAACAGGGCTTTACTGTTGATGCCTAGCCTGTTAAGTTCTTGCTGCACCAGGTTTGATAGAACTAGCAAATCCAATGAAACCGGATCTTTTTTGCCAACTCTTTTATTTCAGCAGCTGTTTCCACAGGAAGTTCGAGGTGTCCTGGTTTTGGGATGCTCAGACTTGTCAGACTTGTGAGTGGCAGCTTGTCATTGGTGTCTTTATCCAGAAAAGGAAATCTACCCTTAATTACTGCCAGGTTAGCTCGCTTCTCTTCTAATCCATCATAGAACTCAGTCTTCTTGCTGAGGCTGTCGGAATTCTTGTGTTTGTCACGGGTTCGGTGCTCTATAATCATGTGTCAGCCTTCCGGACGCATGATCCAGTGACCGATAAGCTTTGACTTATCGAATAAGTCTTTAGCCATGCAAGAGCCCGATTGTCTACGCGCAATTTGATTTGGTCACTCCCTAATTAGCCTCTGTACTTTTCAACAAAGGTAATCGTTGCGAATGTTCTAGCTTTCGGTGCACCAAATTTCCTTTCAGTGTCGCTTACTCTCATAGGCAATTGGTCGGAGATGAGTCCTTTCGTTCCACTCTTGTTCCTGGTGAAGTATGCCCGATATCGCAACTACTGATGCATCTCTGTCTAGCACAAGCATCCCTTTTTCTGTCGGCATATCGAGGAACGGAGACTCGCAAAGTTTGCGCTTGTTGTTATCTTCTTTCCATCTGAATTTTTTACCTTTTTTTTCGCAACATTTGCTACATAGGGTATACCTTTGATAAACTCTCGGTAGTAATTAGCGAATCCGAGAAAGATCATCGAAATAGCTGAGCTCTTACTGTTTGGATTGGGGACCAGGCCCACCTGTCGGTTGTTTAAAAACTCATTCGATAACCTCATCCTAAACATCGCTATTACAGCTTCGATTAGTTCTAACCTAACCTTCCGATCTAGGAAAATTGGCACCTTTGCTCGATTAATCATGATTTTATAAACGGGTTAATTTTCATACTTCCTCTCTGGGGCCTTGATTCGTATCAAACCGTCTTTAAGATCGATTGTGAGGTCGAAATTGCGCACGAAGTCTCGTCCTAGGATAAACTGGTCGGATTCGTCCAGGTTCTCGACAAGCAGAAAACTCATCCAGAAGCTCTGGTACCTGAAGGTCTTCTGAGTGAGTGAGAAGCTTCTTCCTAAAATAGCTTAGCCATTACTGTTTGTGTTGGGGACCAGACACACATGTCTGTTGTTACTAAGCTCAGACAGCTCACTTGCATTTGTCACGTGAGCTTGCGTGTAATTATTTGTGCCGTCCACATTCATCAGGATCGGGTATGGGCCATATATTTCTATATAATTTCCATCCACTCTCAACAGTATCGGCCCACTTGTTTTGAGTAACGCTCTCATGGCACTTGAAAACAACTTGAGTTCTTTTTCTCTCAAGTAGTCTGCGTAGATATCCAGGTGCACCAGCGTGATCTCAGACGCTTCACTCAATTTCTTCACTACCTGATGACCTGCGACAGATATTATTGATAATATTTTTGTCCCCCTCTTGTCAAGCCGAAGGTCTTCCCTGAGATGAAATTCAACATCAGATCCTGTTTCCTGGGTTCCTGGTTGTTCTCCCCTTTCGCTGCCTTCTCTAGGATGTCAAGTTTCTCTCGCAGCTCAGTGGTTTCTTGTTCAGATCTTAGCCACTGCTCAACTTCTTTCGTGACTATTTCTTGCTGAACATTCTGTAGTGCGGTCCGAGCTGCTAAGCCATAATCTATTTTAAGCACACTAGCTGACTCAGCCTCTAAGCTCGGGGCAATTGCGTCATCAGGCAAGTTCTCGACTTTTTTAGTCGTGAATGTGCCTTTTGTGACTTCTTTCTTTCGGGATTCAGCTTCGTTCATTAGGCGTACTTGACTAGCCTTGACTTTTAATAGCGCCTGTTCAGGCGAGTATGCTTCGCGTCTGCCACTGCATCCAAAATTGAGTGCAGTCTGATTTGAAATGTCCTTTCAGATTACAAAAGAAGCACCTCGGTCCATACTTCATCATGATCCCTCTCACATATTCTTCGTGGTCGTCGTCAGTTGCGTCAACATCGTCATGAAAGTAACCAAGCACTTTCATCTATTGTTTATAAGTGGACCAAGCTGACACTAGATGGTCCAGCGAACCATAATTAGCGCATGACCTCCTCTTGTCCCTGTGCCGGTGTTATTTTCGCTGTAGTTGCCGTAGTCGTTGTAGCGATTTTTAGCCCTTGGTTTTATGAGCTGATTTTCACGTGATTTCATTCGCAAATCATCGGTTGTCGGCACGGAGTCCCCTGACAAGGTAAATGTGTGGCCAGCATTGTTTCCAGTTGACTTTCTTTACTCAAGCCATGAACTTCGAGGCTGTGGCCAAATTCCGTTCGGAGATCCTCTCGTCGGGATTACCTCTCCTTCTGAGCAGCTTCAGGTCATCCAAAAACTTATTGATGAACTCATCATCTCTATGAAGCCTCTTTTCAAACTTCACCATGGCTTGATGCCCATGTACACACGAGCCGAAACTACTCAGTAAGATGTCGACGATTTTGCGAGCACTGTCTCGTTCATTTGCCCTTTTCGCTATCACACAGCTCAGGGCCGAGACCTCTAAGATACTCGTCAGTGCGCTACATTCAAGTTTCTTGGAGACGTTCTCTTCCTCAAAAAGCAACTTCATCAGCTCTATCCAGGTATCAATAAAGCGCCGATGTGGCATCCGCTTTTGGCGTGATTAGATTCGTCCAATCTGCCATCGACGGGGCTGCCCTAAGTATCTCCCTGTGGTTATGCTTTAAACTCGTTCTTGATGTCGGTCGAGCCTCCGCATGGAAGTGGGTTTCACATCCGTCAGTCGTCTGACGCGAGACCTCCATTGGACCGGAACGATTCTCTCGGTTGCTGCCGCTCGAGATTTTGTGAAACTTGCGCATCATAAGGCCAGCCTTGGCATCTAACCTCTTCTCGAAGCTAGTCATCGTATGAGCATAGGGGCTGTCATGATTGTTTAATGATCGCTCGATCTCTGTTGTCATCCTACTGTCTCTTTCTTCTGACTACTTGGTTGCTAGAGCCAAGCTCTCCGCAAGCCACTGATCGCTGTTTTGAACCAACTGGGCTTGATCAATTCTGGCTTGTAATTTTGCGTCTGCCAGCTCGTCTCTTAACCTCTCATGGCCATGTTGAGCTCTTTCTTCCATTCTGTCTATCCTTTTCGTCATATCCTGTCGCATTTCTTCGAGGCTTGTTATTACGCTGGCAAACATGCCACCCACACCACTGGCCGTTCCCAACACTGGGATAAGACCTAGAGACGATGATGTCATTTGAGATTGCAGCTGGTTATCGATGTTGCTCTACTTTTCGTGTGTCCATCGACATCATCAGCCTATCGAAGTTCGAGGCTGCTCCCATCGTTATCCCATCTGACATCGGTCTTGATGGCGAATTGGACCTCGCTTTCTTACTCTTCTCATGTCTCGGGCTAGGTGTGAAGTCCGTGTCCGAGTGCATCAGTCCGGATGGTCAAAGCCAGAAGCATTGTCATGCCTTCATCGTACAATGTCTTGAAACTCTTTCTTTTCTTGAGCTTGGTTGCTCTTCCCTGGGACTTATGCTCCACATCATCGGATTCTTGCCCTGCTTGACTAGAGAGGATTGTTCGTTTTTCCGACAATTGCTCTTGGTGTCCAATTTGACGTCATTTTGAGAAACAGTTCCTCTCCTACATTGGTCTAGGAACGCTCCGAGGTCCTCTGGGGTTTCTCGATCCCTTCCAGGTCGAAGTCGTCGCGGGCTCTTCCAGGTCGTCATGATGGTGGCGGTTGGGACGGAAGGATCGGTTGGTGTCACCTTCTCCGCCCCGGCCTCAGCGTTTTGCCCATCATCACCATCTAGATTCTTCTCACTTCTTAGTTTTATGCCGCTCACTGAAAGATCACTATGGCCCTCACTCGTTGCTCCTAAAGCAAAGAAGTCGAAGATTGGCTAGGCCGCGACTTAAACCTCTGCGTGCTCCGCGTCCTCAGCCTGAGAATCTTAAACGTTTCTCCTAACGAGTCTATCCGGTGCAAGTTTCGTGATAAGTGAATTCTTATATACGCAAAAAAATGTATATTCTGACGACAGTGCAGAAGTCCCACAAAAAAAAATTCAGAAAACTTGCTTAAGCCTACTTGTTCAAAATCTGAAGTATTCTTTTAATCTGTTAGAGATGTTATTAGTGACTCAACTAAAGTTAAGCACAAGGTCTGCCCAGTGCTGAGTTACTACTGACTCTACTCAACAACTTAGTTTTATAGTATCACAAAAATTTACAAGATATTATAACCAGCACACAAAACACAGTTGGCAATAAATTAACAACAAACTTTATAGGTGACAGTGATCTCTCGCTTCAGTATCAATTTATTGCCACTAATGTCTGAAAACACTGCGTCATTTCAAATCAAACAATTCTTCATAAAATAGCCGTGATGATTTCAAAAACAGATAAATAAAACTTAATCTTAAAGGAAAAGAATTCCCAAAATTGGAACACTCCAAACGAATGAAGCCCAGGATACTATGTTCTCAAGTGAGCGTGTCTTGCTTAATCCACTCACCGAAATCTTCTTTTGCGATTGTTCTGCGATTGCCCGTGCTGTCCTATTAAGTAGCACAAAGCAATCACACAATCAAAATAAGAATCGAAAAAATTTGTTCGGGTACTTCTGATGAACCCGATTTAGAATCCAAAGCTGATCGCGAATCTCCGGGTCAACTTGGTTGTTTTATTCTTAAATCGACATTCTAGTCGACCTTTTATTTCAACCTAAAGGGATATTCAAGATGTTTAAATTATCCCGGAGGGTCCCTCCAAATTTTCGCTATGGAGGGCTGTTAAGGGACCTAACGCACCTCGGAGGGTTACTTCGGAGGGTAATTAGAACACTTGGCTTACTCCGGAGGGTTAATTCTGTGTGTACCTTAAACACCTAATTTGCTTCGGAGGGTCACCTTAAATTCACAAAGGAGGGTCAATAAGAGGCTTAATACACCACGGAGGGTTACTTCGGAGGGTGCACTCAAATTTCCAAATTGTCAAGTTCCGCTTCAAAGGGGTATCAAACCACTGTAAAAAAAGAACAAAACAGGCCAAGTTCACTCTAAGGCTCTTTTTCAACTATTCGGCAGGATTCAATGAAAGGTTTCTACTAGGGAGGGTTGTTAAGGGGCTTAACTGACTCCAGAGGGTCACATCGGACAGTTCCCCAAAAATCATGAAAACAAGTGTTTTCACCGAGATAAACCCTCCGATCGCTGTCAACACTTAATCAAAACAAGGTTGGTCGACCCGGTCAACCTACTCACTAAAATAAAAAATTTTGTCGCTTTTTGTAAAATTTTTGTAAAATTTTCTGTCGCTCTGAGAGTTCCCAAAATTTCTGACCTTTTAAGCCAACATATTCTAAAACAAATTTTCTTTCCTGAACTTATCAACCTAAAAGCGGTTGCTGCTCAGAAAATTGATCAATAACTTCCCCATATGGTACTAAAATTACTCCAATCCGTTTATTGTCTTTGAGAAATCAACAAAAACTCGTTTGCTAAATTGACCTTTTTCACTACCTATATAGACTTTTTTCGCAGTTCTTTTTGTAAGTGCTTAAAAATACTCGAAACGACCGCAGTAGCCCAGTGCAGCATTGCAAAAAACATGACTAAAATTGGTTTAGAAATAAAAAATTTGACCAAAAACAGTCAATTTTGGACTCTCCGATTCCTTCTTCTTCCAATCTTTAAGTATTTAGCTCTATCCACTTAGCTACTTGGAGGGTTACTCAAAAATTTTTCTAACAACAGAGCTCTTTGTGCTGGCAGACTCCTAACACAAAAAAAAATTATCGCTTTAACTCTAAAGACTCAAGATTTCGATCCTCAAAACAAATTGACGAAATTCGGAAAATTACAAAAGATTTTGGTCGAAAAACTTCATTTTCGTCAACTTCTACTGAGTCTTTTTCCGCGCGGTTTCTTTAGTTAGGTGAACCGAACTGCGTAATAGTTTACTGCGCAGAAGCTTTTTGTTGATCGAAAGAACTTGGATATCCAAAACTTTTGGGGTTTACAGTTTGGTCGAAATTTTTTTTTTTTTTAAATAAATTTAGGTTGTTTTTCCGTGTCTAAATGGGAGATAAGTAATAAACAAAAAGGGTAATAACATATTAACAGTTTTTTTTTTAAAATTATTATACCAAAATACCTGAATTAAGACCCTTAACTCGGAAATTCGCGATCGTTGGAGGGTACAATCGGACAGCACTAATTGTGTCCCCACCACTTTAGTTTTCATGAAAAAAAAACCCGAACGATTCTAAAAATGTGTCAACGATACTCAACAGTCATCGGGGATCATTGAGTCTGGAACAAGTCTGTCAGCTTGCCACTCTACCCTCCGGTCACCGGCAAAATTATCCTTAACGTGCTTAAATGCTCAAACACTCGAGGGTACCCAATCAACAACAAAAACACTCGATCTTTCAATCAGAATTGATTTAAATAATTCTGAAACAATGAGCATAGGAAAGTCAGATCGCATCTCGTCCGGAAAAACGTATAAACTGTCATTTTATATTTCCTACAATTTTTTGTTTTTTTAAAGTTTTTTGTACTTTTCAGTTTTCAATTAAGTTTTTTTTGGCTTTCTCTTGATTATACGATATTTTTGTTTGGTTTTACGCTTTCTGTTACTTTTTTTTGATCCAAGGGCTTCGGGATAAGCAGGCTCTAGATTTCCCACCCAACCCTCCGACTCCGGATTTTTTGGTCCTAACTAAGTTAAAAAGCTAAATTGTACCAGGCGGAGGGTTGGTACCTTCCGCCTAATACAATACATTACATTAAGGCCTCTAACTTGGGCATACGTCCGCAGTGGAGGGTTCGTCACTGAAACGTTTGCTGATCATGATGGTCTTGCTTTTAACAGGTCCACACAGGAGCGCCATAAAATCGTCTCTGTAACATTCGCCCAAACATTAAACAGTGACCTAGCGCAGAAAAAGCACCTATTGACGACTGGCAGGCGTCAGTTACCTTAACTCTACTCGTTTTTCACCGTCTAGGCCTAGCTGGTTAGTTTTCTGGTCTGTTTAGGGCTAAGTAAAAAGTCACCATTTTTAGGCCATCAGTCAAACGAGTTTTGACCAGCTTTTGTCACATGCGAAGATACTCACATAGCTGGGTCTCGAATCCCCAGACTACGGGACTACCATTAAAAATACGGCTCAGAATCTTATATTTGCTATGTTTATAGTGAAAACTGTATACTAAATCCATTGGGGATGGATTGACATTTCCTTCTCTCTAGCTGCTCATGCTCTGAAATATTACCTAAAATTGGAACCAAAACAAATATTCGGGGCAACACAGCAGCTAAAATGTATGTTCAAGAGTCTGACACTGTAAATAATAGTTTCTGGATACCGGGCCTCGAACTCCGTCTCCCCACAGAGATAACGTCGTTATCCCTCCAATCTCGTGGTACAGGAAGGTACGGATCCACTCGGCTGTCCCACTGAAGCCTCCTTTCTTCTTATATACTTCTGGTGAGCGTCTTATCGTGTCTTGTTATCATGATAAAAGGCTTCATTTCTTCGTGTTTTTCTCCAACTGTTTCCCATCTTGTTAATTTGGCTGTGTTTTTGTTCTGTTCATTTTGTCCTTTTCTGGCCAAAATGGCCGTTTTCACGTTTCTCAGAATTACTCCAGTCTAAAATTTAAAAACCTGGAATTTCCCCACCCTCCGTTTCGATTTCGAAGCTAACGTCCCTAATGCCTGGCTTACTTCTCGCCTGAGGGTTCGACTGTGCCAATCCGGGGGAATGGCCTACAGTCACCTATCCTTTCATTCATCCGAAAAGCCTCCCATCTAATCAACCATCCATCCATGCAATCAGCCATCCATTCATCAAACCTGCTACTCCCAGCTATCCGTTCATCAAAAAAATATCGGCGTTGCTATCAAATCAGACGTCCAGCAATCAGTCACTTTGTCGTCCACTAAGCTATTCATCCACACACATACCTAAAAATCCAGTCGCCGATCCATCAAGCTAATTTTTTAGCCATTCAGCCACGTATCGTTGAGCCCTGCCAACCATCAATCATGTCATCCATACCTCAAGCCAACTATCGATACGGTCTTTTATCAAGCTATTGAATCGAGCATTCGGCGATCCTGCCATTCATCCATCTAGCTTTGCAACATCTAGCCGACCATTCTCCATCCAGCAAGTGATCAGTCCAAACATCTTTTTGATCATTTATCTATCAGTCTTCGATCAGTCCAACAATGCAGCCATCCATCCAATCATCGATTCATTTCTTTATCCAGCTAATCCTCCATCTATAGATTAATCCATGCATCATAAGGCTATCCATCCAGCATTAAACCATACACCCATCAAGCCATCCTTCAATGATCAATTGTCCATGCGTTTGTGAAGCCATCGCCCATCTAACTAATCAGCTATTCATCAGTCTGATGGAATTTGCTGTCCGGTTATCTAGCCATCTATTCATCTAACCGTCCTTTCAACTGTTCATCCAATCAGGTTTTGATCCAAGCAACCAGTCATCAACCCGTCCATTCATACAGCCTTCAATCCCTTGGTATATCTAGATATACCTCCGTCCATCTTTCCAACCAACCCACCAGTTGAATTTTCAACGATCATTCTATCGAAATGAGGTTGTCAATACACATAGATATGGCTATTTATAAAAAATTGGCTTAATTCCTGAATTTTCAAACTATCTATCTAAACCAACGTACTTTGGATTCAAGTAGTAGAAATGAAGTGAATTGTTACTATAAAAATTAATACTTCACCCAGCTAATCGATCAATGGGATTGTGTATTTAGAAAATTGAAAAAGTATGTGTGTAGATTTTATAAAGGTATCTAAGAAAGTATGTAGGAAAGTATCCATATGAGCATCTAGGTGAGGTAGTGAATGACTTAGCATATAACTAAGTAGGTATAGTTATATAAACAAAAACGAAGTTTTAGATAAGTAACTAGAGTAAATAAATGTAAAAAGTTAAGGAACAAAGCCTAAGTACAGTCATGTACAGAAGATAAGAAATCAGAAGTAAGTAAAGAATTAATTGAAAATATTTTTAAAATATCTCAACCAAATTAGAAGGAAATATTGTTAGGTAAGTTAAGTAAACTAACTACTTTTTTGTTTTACTAAAAAATAAAAAAAAATGTGAAGTAAGCTAGAGAGAAGATAAAGCAAAATAAAAGTCAGATAAGCAAAGTAAGTAAGTTTGTTGTGAGCTTAGATGAACACAGTAAAATAAAATTAGGTAAAACAAACTAAGAAAAAGTAAAGTTAAGCAAAAAAAAGAAAACAAATAAAAATACAGTTAGCTGATATAAGAGTAAAACTAGTACTAAAAAAACTAAGCTTAAGTGAAGAAAAGTAAAAAAGTTCAGTAAAAATGATTAAATCAAATAGAAAAATAAAATTAAGTGAAATAGGCTAATTTTAATTAGATTCACGTAAAAAAAGTAAACCAGGAAACTAATAAAGTAACTAATAAGTCAGTTGTATGTAAGTGAGTGAGTGAAAAATCAAGTAAGTAAGTAAATGAGTAAAAAAGGAAGCACGTAACTAAGAAGGTAAGTAAGTAAGTAACTAAGTAAGTAAAAACAAAATAAATCAGTAAGTAAGTCTCCATGTAAGTAAGTGAGTAAGTTAGCAAGAAGTAAGTAGGTAAGTAAGTGAGTAAATAATTAAGTAGGTAAGTAAGTGAATGGTTTGGATTCAAGTACTAGAAAGGAAGTGAAATGTTACTATAAAAACTAACACTTCACCCAGCTAATCGATCAATGGGATGGTGTATTTAGAAATTTGAAAAAGTATGTGTGTAGATTTTATAAAGGTATCTAAGAAAGTATGTAGGAAAGTATCTGACCGTTCATCAAAAAGTCTATCGGTGTTGCTATCAAATCAGATGTCCAGCAATCAGTCTTCTTCTCGTCCACTAAGCTATCCTTCCACACACAAAACTAACAATCCTGTCGCCAATCCATCGAGCTAATTTTTTAGCCATTCAGACACGTATCGTTGAACCCTGCCAACCATCCATCATGTCATCCATACCTCAAGCCAACTATCGATGCGGTCTTTTATCAAGCTATTCAGCCGAGCATTCGTCGATCCTGCCATTCATCCATCTAGCTATGCAACATCTAGCCGACCATTCTCCATCCAGCAAGTGATCAGTCCAAACATCTTTTTAATCCTTTTTCTATCAGTCTCCTATCAGTCCAACAAGGCAGCCATCCATCCAATCATCGATTCATTCCTTTATCCAGCCAATCCTCTATCTATAGATTAATCCATGCATCAAGCCATCCATTCATCAAGCCATCCATCCATCCATCATAGCGCTATCCATCCAGCATTAAACCATACACCAATCGACTCATTCTTCATTGATCAATTGTCCATGCGTATGTGAAGCCATCGCCCATCTAACTAATCAGCTATTCATCACTCTGATGGAATTTGCTGTCCGGTTATCTAGCCATCTTTTCATCTAACCGTCCTTCCAACTGTTCATCCAATCAGGTTTTGATCCAACCAACCAGTCATCAACCCGTCCATTCATACAGCCTTCAATCCCTTGGTATATCTAGCTATCCCTCCGTACATATTTCCAACCATCCCACCATTCGAAGTTTCAACGTTCATTCTACCAAAATGAAGTTGTCACTGCACATAGATATGGCTATTTAAAAAAAATTGGCTTAATTCCTGAATTTTCAAACTATTTATCTAAACCAACGTAATTTGGATTCACGTACTAGAAAGAAAGTGAATTGTTACTATAAAAATTGATACTTCACCCAGCTAATCGATCAATGGGATTGTGTATATAGAAAATTGAAAAAGTATGTGTGTAGATTTTATAAAGGTATCTAAGAAAGTATGTAGGGAATTATCTATACGAGCATCTAGGTGAGGTAGTGAATGACTAAGCATATAACTAAGTAGGTATAGTTATATAAACTAAAACGAAGTTTTAGATAAGTAACTAGAGTAAATAAATGTAAAAAGTTAAGGAACAAAGCCTAAGTACAGTCATGTACAGAAGATAAGAAATCAGAAGTAAGTAAAGAATTAATTGAAAATATTTTTGAAATATCTCAACCAAATTAGAAGGAAATATTGTTAGGTAAGTTAAGTAAACTAACTACTTTTTTGTTTTACTAAAAAATAAAAAAAATGTGAAGTAAGCTAGAGAGAAGATAAAGCAAAATAAAAGTCAGATAAGCAGCGTAAGTAAGTTTTTTGTGAATTTAGGTGAACACAGTAAAGTAAAATTAGGTAAAACAAACTGTGAAAAAGTAAAGTAAAGCAAAGAAAAAATAGAAAACAAATAAAAATACAGTTAGCTGAGGATAAGAATCACATTAAAATTTAAAAAAGTAAGCTTAAATGAAGAAAAGTAAAAAAAGTTCAGTAAAAATGATTAAAAAAGTTAGAAAAATAAAGTTAATTGAAATTGGCTAATTTTAATTATATTCATGTATATGAAGTAAACCAGGAAACTAATAAAGTAACTAGGTAGAAAGTAAAATAAGTGAGTAAGTTAGTAAAAAAGTAACTAGGTTATTACGTAGGAAGGTGGTAAGAAAGTAGGTAAGTGAATGATTAAGTAAATTAAAATTAAATAAGTCATATGTATGTAAGTGAGTAAGTGAAAATTCAAGTAAGTAAGTAAATGAGTAAAAAGGAAGCACGTAACTAAAAATTCAATTAAGTAAGTAATTAAGTAAAAAAAGTACAAAAATCAGTAAGTAAGTCTGTATGAAAGTAGGTGAGTAAGTGAGCAAGAAATAAGTAGGTAAGTAAGTGAGTAAATAAGTAAATAAGTAAGTGAATGGTTAAGTAAAATTTTAATTGAATGAGTCAGTAGTATGTAAGTGAGTGAGTGAAAAAGTAAAAAAAAATAGTGAATAAGTAAAAAAGTAAGTAGGTGAGTAAGTAAGCAAGTAAGTATGCAAGTGAGCAAGAAATAAGTAAGTAAGTGAATAATCAAATAAATAGTAATTAAGTATGCCAGTAGTATATAGGTGAGTGAGTTAAAAAGTAAGTAAGTAAGTAAGTAATTAAGTAGAAAAGTAAGTAAGTGAGTAAATAATGAGTAAGTAAATACTTTGGTAAGTAAAAAACAGGTTTTTTAGTAAGTAAGTAAGTAAATAAGTGAGCAAGAAACAAGTAAGTAACTGAATAAATAAGTAATTAAGTAAATAATTAGGTAAATAAGAAGAAGTATTTCAAAAACTAAGTCAGTAAGTAAAAAAGTGAGCAAGAAATAAGTAGGTAAGTGAATGATTAGGTAAATAGTTGTTAAATAAGTCGGTAGTATGTAAGTGAGTGAGTGAAAATTAAAGTAAATAAGTAAATAAGTAAAAAAGTAAGTAATTGAGTAAGTAAATAAGTAAGTAAAAATGTAAGTGAGCAAGAAAAAAGTAAGTAAGTGAATAATTATGTAAATAGTAATTAAGTATGTCAGTAGTATATAAGTGAGTGAGTGAAAAAGTAAGTAAGTAAGTAATTAAGTAGAAAAGTAAGTAAGTGAGTAAGTAAGTAAGTAAGTAAATACTTTGTTAAGTAAAAAATAGGTTTTTTAGTAGTAAGTCAGTAAGTAAGTGAGCAAGAAACAAGTAAGTAACTGAATAAATATGTAAGTAAATAATTAGGTAAATAAGAAAAAGTATTTCAAAAAGTAAGTCAGTAAGTAAAAAAGTGAGCAAGAAATAAGTAGGTAAGTGAATGATTAGGTAGATAATTGTTAAATAAGTCGGTAGTATGTAAACGAGTGAATGAAAATAAAAGTAAATAAGTAAATAAGTAAAAAAGTAAGTAAGTGAGTAAGTAAGTAAGTAAGTAAGTAGAAAATTAGGTAAGTAAAAAATAAGTAGTTCAGTAAGTAAGTAAGTAAAAAGGTAAGTAAATAAGTGAAAAAGTAAATAAAAAGTGAGTAGGTGAGTTTTGAGTTGGTAAAAGAAACAAAAATAGGATGAAGTAAGCCAAATTAAATTAAAATAGAAAAACAATGCAAAATGCAGTAAAACATCAAAGTAATGTTGATTAGTTGGTGTTGAGTAAAATTGAGTCACGGAGAAAAAAAATTGATTTAAGCGAAAGAAGTAAAATTAGGCAAAATAAAATAATTTATGCATGTTGTTTTGGCTGTCTGTATGTATTCTAGTATGTGTATATGTATGCATGCATATATGATAAGAGTATGTTTTATAGGTTAGTATGTAGGTAAAAAGTAGGTCAGTCAGTAAAATAGTTGTTAAGTAATCTGAAAAAAGGTGTCTTTGAGTTATGTAATGTAAAGTAAAATAAAGTAAAGAAAAATAAATGAACAAGAATAAAAAATCGTAAAATAAATTAAAGCATGTTAAAGCATAAAAGTTGAAAAAAAGTGAGAAGAATTTGAATCAAAAGTAATTTAAAAAAGAAAGTTGAAAGTTAGGTAGAGTAATCAGTTAGTATTTGATAACTAGGCAAACAAGGAAATCAGCACGTACTCGTTGAATTACTGTGCGGCTCAATTGAACGCTTTCCAAACCGTGATCCCGTTCTCAAGGCAACTAACTTAAAAGAGATTGCTGAAAAGTTGCTGATAGACCTCAAAATTCCAATTTTTATTCTGGCAGGGGGAGAAATAGGTTTATTCGAGATCGATGGTTTGTAGACATATGGTGGTGTGCAAATGACAGAGCTTAAGAATGCCAGTGATCAAAAGGTAACTGCATAACATTGTGCAGCTAAAATAATTACTGATAGACTTTTGACTTTTTTCGAGTTATTGCGAAGACAGATAACTATTCAACTCAAATGGCCCGTACAGCTAGTTCTTATAGTTCCCGGACAATAAATAATAGTACGTGGAAACTTCTGATAAGTTCATTTTTTAATCCGGCTGCATCTTGCAAAAAAAACGTGCAAACAAAACAAATTTGGAGCCGTTCAAGTTTTTTTTCTAAGAAACAGTAGTTCATTCAATTGAGCCGCCATAAGGTCTTACCTTAAAAGAACTTTCGCAATTAAATTTATTAGATTTAACAACAAAAGATTTAAAAAAAATTCTCCTGTTAGAACTGTCATTATAATTTGTTTCAATGAAGTATACTTTTTTTGAACTAGTTCTCGGTTTTTCCATTTTCACTGTTTTATTCCAACGCCTCTCCAACCTCCTAATTATCAGGCAGTAGAAATAAAAGCATATACTTGTCTAGTTTCTGGCAGTAAATAACCAAATGAACTGCCGGAAACTCTTTCGTTTTGTAAAATTGCACCAAGTTTTTGCAAAGAGCGCGGTGCATTTTTTCATATTCTTTTCCCCGTTTACTTTTTCCACTCGGCCTTTCCCTATTGAAACGTCCATTCATTTCTCAAGAAGCACGGCATACTGTTCCTCCACGGCTTTGTACTTTGAAATTTTTGTGGTTGAAAACCCTCTAATTTATATAAGTTGATTATCAATACCTTCAGTACATCAAGTTCCCTTTTCTTTAGTTTTTCTCATTTCAAAATTTGCCAAATTATCGTTTGCTATAATTTGCCCAGAAACGGCCGCCGCTTTTAGAGAGTGATTTCAATTTACTGCTTTTTTACCAAAAACTAAAGCACAAGTTGGGGAAAAAAGTTACTGCTGCAAACAGTTAAGCTACGCTGCCAAATTGCTGGCAAGTTCTTATTATATACCATAGAAGCCAATTCCTTTTTCACTAACAAATTGCAACTAGGTCGAAGATCATTCGCCCGAAACAATTATAACAGTTATAATGGCTCATATAACTAACCAGAATCAATAATTAGGACCCCAAAAGTTGGAATTAGAAGGAATTATGTATCGTGTACCTTGTTGTTAAGCTAAGCTTAGCAAGATCCTGATTAGGGGGTCTTCTGCTTTTTGGGTGGAAGTTTTCTTCCCTTTACAAAAGCCTAGGGTAGGGGTTCTCCAAAAAATTAGGGACAACTTTCCTAGCATTTCGTTTTACGTGAGGACAACACCCCTTAAGAAGGAACCCTTAGGATCCTTCTTAAGCAGTTCAGAAAATTCGTTTTTATAGTCTAGAAAATGTTTTTTTTTTGCTGTAGAAAATCTGTATAGAATCTGTAAAAAATCGGTTGTAGTTGATTGTAATGCGTTTTCTGAGGGCCCAAAAAATCAATAATTTTGTCTAAAACATGGATTATATTGTCAAAAAATAATCTTATATCTTACTCTTAGGAGCATGCTGTTTGATAATTCAAAACAAAAGATGAAATCATACTAAACAACACATTTCAAGAAAATCATCGATATAAACAAAATTCGATCCCAATAATGTTCAATAAAATCATGAAAATCATCAGTTTAGAAACAGAGTAATGAACGCAAGATAACAGAAAAACCAACTTGTCTCTCGAAAAATTTCAACTTTCGAAATTTAAAGAAAAGTATATATGCCCTTAAAGCCCTTCGAATTTCAAGAAACGTATGTGAAATGTGGTCTTAATTATAAAATAACCCAAATAAAGAAAACTGGATCAATGGATTAATCTTTTATTCCGCTAGTAAAATTGATGCCTAAATTCTACTTTTGAAACTAGATCTGGATCACCTTTTTGTTATCTTTCAACTTTCGCAGTTAGATTGATCAGTTTGCCTTTTTTAACAAAAAAAAATAAACTGAATTTTAAAAACTCAAAATTTGCGCCGCGAAAACGCAAAATTGAGCGTTCACAAACATTCAGACTTTTTTTCTGAAAAAAAAAACAAAAATAACCAAGACATGTATAAGAGTACACCTTGCGTTCTTTACACTCAATGATGAAAATCAGCAGAACAAGCAAATTTTTGGGCACAAGAAAAGCATAAAAGTTATGTGAACGATCACAGTAAAGCAAAATTTGAGCAAAAAGCAAACTTTTATAAAAGATTTAGGGAACTGTATATCAAACAATTGAGACAAAAAATTGCAAAACATTTTTAAACTGAAAGATTTTGGATTTTTTTGCTATTAAAAATTTTGATTCTTTAAGTTCTCCAAACTTCTAAAGAGAAGTTACAGACCAGCTGTCGCGCCAACCACGCCTCTCAGAGAGTCAACAACACACAAGCAATTCATTTTCCGACAGTTGTCCTTAAAAGCAGCAAAAAAAAATAAACATCAAAAGAAACTACACAACTCAAGACAAACTGTGCGCAAGCAAGTTCCCAAGATGTCTACCCCTATGCTAAGCAAATCCTCACGGGCCCAATGGACCAGCAACCTCAATCATAGTACAAAGCAAAGCAATACAGCCCTTTGTGCTGAGCAATCAACGCGAAAAAAAACTAAGCAAGCCTAAGGAGAGGGGATAGCAAACACACTTGAAGCGGAAGAGAAAATCCGCGCGAAGAGCTGCGGCACCAAGTCCGCCACTGAGAGCCAGCAGCAAAATAGCGACGACTCATGCTGCGATAGTGGTTTTTAAAAGCAGTGCAAAAATTAGAACGATTCAAAATAAACATAACAACTCAAGACACACTGTGCGGTAGCAAATGCACATTATGCCTACCCCTATGCTAAACAAATCCTCGCAAGCTCTACGGACTAGCAACCTTAATCTTAGTACAAAACAAAGCAAAAAAGCCCCTTGAGCTGAGCAATCAACCCAAAAAAAACCAAGCAAGCCTAAGGGGAGGGTTTATTAAATACGCATGAAAAGGAAAGAAGATCCACGAGAGCACCAAGCACGCCACAAAAAAGATCCAGCAACCAACCAGCGATGACTCATGCCGCGACAGTGGTCCTCAATAGCAGTACAAAAGTCGAACAAACCAAAACAAAAAACAGAACTCAAGATACACTGTGCGCGAGCAAATGCACAATATGTCTACCACTCTGCTAAACAAAACCTTAATCTTAGCACAGAGCAAACAAACATCCGTAAGTCTGAGCAAGCAATACAAAAAAGAAGAAACTATGCAAGTCTAAATTGAGCTGATAAGAAACACAAATAAAAGCTCTAAAGATGATCCATGAGAACAGCTGAGTCACCAAGCACGCCAAGCAGAGAGCCAGCAGCAAACCAGCGACGACTCATGCTGCGACAGTGATCCTTAAAAGCGGTACAAAAATTAGAACTAATCAAAAGAAACACGACAACTCAAAGCACGCTGTGCGGGAGCAAACTCACATTATGTCTACCTCTGCTAAACAAGTCCTCACGTGCGCAATGGACCAGCAACCTCAATCAAAGTACAAAGCAAAGCAAAACAAGCTCTTTGGCCTGAGCAATCAACGCAAAAGAAACTAAGCAAGCCTAAGGAGAGGGATAACAAACACACTTGGAGCGGAAGAGAAGATCCGCGAGAACAGATGCTGCACCAAGCGCGCCTTTCAAAGAGCCAGCACCAAACTAGCGACAATGCATGCTGCAACCGTGATTCTTAAGAGAAATGCAAAAACTAGAACGCATCAAAATAAACAATACAACTCAAGACACACAGTGCGCGAGGTAATGCACAAGATGTCTACCCCTATGCTAAACAAATCCTCACATGCGCAACGGACTAGCAACCCTAATCTTAGTACAAAGCAAAGCAAAAATGCCCTTGGGCTGAGCAATCAACCCAAAAAAACTTAAGCAAGCATAAGACGAGAGATAATATAAACACCTGAAGCTAAGAAGAAGATCCACAAGAACAGCTGCGGCACCACGCACACCACACAAATAACCAGCAATACACCAGCGATGACTCAAGCCGCGACAGTGGTTCTTGAAAGCAGTACAAGAATTAGAACAAACCAAAATAAATAGCACAACACAAGACACACTGTGCGCGATATATCTACCAGTTTGCTAAACAAAATCTCATGCACGCAACGAATGAGCAATCTTAATCTTAGCACCGCGCAAACAAAAAACCCTCAGGCTGAGCAAGCAACGCAAAAAAAAGGAAACTGAGCAAGCCAAAGATGAGGGGATAAGAAACACACTTGAAGCGGAAGAGATAATCCACGAGAACAGCTGCAGCACCATGCGCGCCTTACAGAGAGCCAGCAGCAAACTAGCGAGGACTCATGTCGCGACAGTGGTCCTTAAAAGCAGTACTAAAATTAGAACAAATCAAAACAAATAACACAACTCAGGACACGCTTTGCGCGAGCAAATGCCCATTTTGTCTACCATTCTGCTAACCGATAGCTCACGCACACAACGAATGAGCAACCTTGATCTTAGCACCAAGCAAACAAAAAAACTCTTAGGCTGAGCAAGCAACGCAAAAAAAAAGAAACTAAGCAAGCCTAAAAATAAAATTTTGAATAAGATTACGCAAGAGGAAAGACCAATAAACAATTAAAATGAGCGAATAATTTATGGCACAACAGTTCAATGAACCTAAGCAAACGCTCACTTGAGTCCTGGTAACAGGAATCATCGAGTTCCCAAATTCGCCACTCCACATAAGACCATGATCTATGCGAGGCGAACGCAATTTGATTTTTTTGGTCCAAGGAATCAGCAAAACCCTCATATTTTGCCGATACTTTCATCATCGGAAAATCTTCCAAGATTGTTGTTTCCGAGAACGATTATTGCATCCGAAAATGTATTAGCCGATTCAACTAGTAATAGAGATGAAGTATGTTAACAAGATGTTTTGGTTTTAAATAAACTGTGTCAGAGGCACCAAAAAACAATAATTTAAAAAAGTAATTGATTTCATGCCAAAATGAACTGTATCTCAGGCAAAAAAAAACATGAGAAATCATAATGATGTCAGGCGCAATGAGCGATAACGATTTTTGAGAACTTATGGGCTAAACTGAACTGTGTCTAGGCACCAAAGAATCTCTCAAAAATTGCGCAAAACAAAACATGAACGATCATCTAAAATTTCAATAAGTTTCATGCCAAATTGAACTTTGTAACAGGCAACAAAACCATGAGAAATCTTACTTATGACTAGCGTGATGAGCGACAACTTTAACAAAAGCTATAGGCCAAAAAAAAAACTGTCATAGGCACCAAAATACCCCTCAAAATAACAAGCAAAAAATGGGCGAACAAATAATGAAGCAATTGTTACCTCCGAAACGACAAAAATATGCATATGTGTATGCATAGTATATGGATGCGTGTTGGATGTGTGTATAGATATGTGTATTTATGCAGGTTTGTGTACATGTGTATTTCCATGTATGGAATTATCTGTGAATGCATGTATAAATACATGAGCGTACGCATATATCTATCCATGTATACAAGTCAACGTGTATATATGCATTTATGTGGGTATGTAGGTAAGCATGTTTGAATGCTTGTATGTATGTATGCATGTATGTGTGCAGGTTTATATGCAAGCATATAAGTTTGCATATATGTATGCGCATATAAAAGCAAGTAAGCATTTAGGTATGCATGTATGTACGCACGTATGCATAATCGTAAGCATTTTTGTGTGGATATGTGTATGTATGAATGTGTACATGATTGTATCAATGTATGTATACAGGTGTTTAAACACGTTATTAAACATGTATGTAGTAGGAATGTACGCATGAATCTATACATGCATGTATGTCTACATGTGTGTATGCATGTAACTTTACATATTCATATGGATGTATGTCTGCATGCATGTAAACATGCAAATATGCATGCCTTGTTGCATGCAAGTAAGTAAGGATAAATGTTTGCTTGTATGTATCCATGCATATAGGTTGGCATATATGTATATGCAGAAAATTCTAAAATTTAGATAGACATCATGGGGTAAATGTTGAAGAGTAACATTATAAAATGGGAAAATTTGACGCTAACAAAAGTCATATTCCTTATGAAGTTCTTGTAAATCTTCAGCAAGGGTTGATGAAATGATAAACTATCATCATTTTTTATATAAGTGTCTTACTCAAACAGAAGGTATCAAAGTGTATCTGATTTTGTACTAACATGGCATTTTATCACTATTTGTCAGAACTTTTTCTGTAAAACGAAGACATTTAATTCCATCACAATTGTTCTTTAATTTGTTCTAAATCAAAAGTCAAAAAACAAGGTAATTTTACGTACAACCCAACTGAAATGCAATAACTCCACTGAATTTTTCTAACTCTGCAATTTAAAAACTCCAGTGAATTTTCCTCTACCACAAAACTGCAACTCAATCAATGTGAAAAAATAATTTTATATAGCGCGGTCTGTTCAGCTTAAAAACATTCAACACAAATTTTTAAAGAAAAACAAGAACATCAGGAAGTTTGCAATTCTTTTACTTAACAAAATGATATGCCATTATTTAAAGCTGATTAAATTTCAAAAGTTCACTCCTAAAAGTCTAAATAATTTAAATTTGAGTTAATTCTACGCTAAAAATTAAGAAACCCCACTTCCGAAAAAGCTTAGAAAACTAAGTTAAACTACACTAAAACTAATTGAAATTTTAAGAATTGAAAATGAAATAATTTTTTTCAAAATGTGAAAAATTGGATCAAAATTTGATACCCTACATCAAACTGGCAAGTATCTGATCAATTTCAAAGTTTATTTAAAAGTAACCAAAGAAAATCAAACGCAGAGGCGAAGCTGTGCTTTGCAAACACTTTCAAGAACTCGACCAAGAAGCAGCTTTATCAGGTGACATAAAAAAAGAAGAATTAAGAATCGGAATTGCAAAAACTCGAAGATTAGCAAAAATCTGCGACCTATCAAATTGAAACTCTTGCACTAACCATTCATCCACGGATGCTTAAAATCCCTAATGACCAATAACGCACGAACATTTGCTAATAGATTGCCAAATCGATGCAGCAAAAGTAGCCCCAAATACAAAAAATACAAATTTGCATCTATTTGAATTTTAATGCCACATTATGTTTAAACAATGCATTCCAAAAAAATTGCGAGATACGATGAGTTAGAAAGTTTCTGAAATCAAGGTTTTATTATTATTATGTTGCTTGAAACAAAAAATTTCTTTGGTTCACTTGTTGAATTGAAAATAAATCAACTGTGTATACTTATAGATATTCGAAGGCCAAAGCACATGTTGTGAATAAGGGAGTTTTTGAGCAAGCCACTGCTTGCAAAAAAACAGCCGCGGCACCTGATATTGTGAAAAAAAAGCCATCAAATTAGCAGCTGATTTTTTGAAGTGTGGAGAAAAAACAATTGTGAAAAACTTACAAGCCGTAGAAAAAAATCAGAAGAAAAGCAAGGAAACGTCTGGGCCGTTCAAAACATTTCAAACGAAAGCCAGTCGAAAAAGTAGAGAAAGAAAAATGAAATAGAGAATAGTGAAAAAATACAACCTCAGGTATTTCTCAATGGTTCTTAGTTTCGATAAAAACATTCGATTCATCTAGCGTGACCTAATAGTTAGATAACATAGATAAATTTAAGTCACAAAAACAATCCCAACCCGAACTTTAATGAATAAGGGAGATACCAGAAGGACAATTAATTTTATAAACACTAAAACATTTTTTTTGTTGAAGACAGAAATAGTTTCTTTATTTTGGAAAGTTTCTCTTTGCTACATTTTTTCTACTTCATACTAATAGTACCAAGTAAATGATTAGTGTAGAATTAGTTGAAACACGAGAAATGCAATTTGCCTAGACAGGCTAGTGTATCATGAATCTTGTGCATATCGCACAAACCGCAATTAAACTTTTCGGATTTTTTTTTCTATAAGACTTCTCTTGAGTCTTAAATTTACTTTAGCGAGACATCAGTCGCATCTAATTCCCAACTCTGTAAGCATTAGTTCGGTGAAAGCGCAAGCGAAATCGCAGAAACCGATAGCCTTGGACGCCGGAACCCTGTTGAATCCTGCAACTCCTGCTCCAGGAACTGATGGCAGTAAACTGAAACGAAGTACTGCTAAGTTGACTTTGGTTTGACTATCAAAGTTTCAGTCCATTGTGCAAAAAATAATGCGTGGTTGAGCTATTTTCGAACTCATCTGATCTGGCACCTGACGTTCTTC
>NW_026971720.1:0-16791 GCF_963678635.1 Symsagittifera roscoffensis
CTTGGCAAGTCAGTGGAAAAAGGCCTTGCACAGAAATTGATGTTTTTTATCAAAAAAATGAGATCATTCAAAAAGTTCAAATCATTGATTTGTTCTAAATCATGCTATGACTTGTGTTATTCGATTTTTCCTTATGCGAGACGCATCTTTGGATGAAACTCACTGCATCTTTGGATGAAAACGTTTTATTCAAAATTACTTTTGAAATTCAAAACAAGCACATCAAGAATTTTTTTCAAGATTTGTAAAACTTAAAAAGAAGAAATGCTGCAAACTTTGCGTGGGGAGTTATCAGCTTGTCCAAAGACTGTTCAGATAGTTCCACACAATTTATGAGTTTCTTGTAGTTTTCTGGGAAATAATTGTCGATATTTTTTTGTTATTAAGAAACGAATTGTTCTTTTTGCCCCAAGGAATCAGCAAAGTAGTAAGTTTTGTTTTGGAGCTGAGTTGTAGATTGCATAAAACTTTTTTGTTAATTGATTTACTTCAAGGTGATAGATGTCAAGTACTTGAATCTGATCTCAGGAATTCTTTCAATAAGACCCTAAAAAAAAATACATCTTTGCTGTTTTAAGCTGCTTTTTATCTGAAAATAAAACAACTTCATAGTTTGATAGTGCAATCTAGGATGAAAAAATTTATTAACACACTTGCACGAATTTAACTACTGAATCAAAAAGTCCCAAACACAAGTCGTATGTACTGTTCAAAAAACTGTTTCTGTTTTACTTTCTAAGTTGAGGAACTTTCCTCGGGCTTTCAATTAAACAGAATTCTTCGTTTACTTTCTTGGAAATATAGGTCTAAAGAAGAATAAATTAGATGATGCAGCAACCATGAAACGTCTCAACAACTACATACTAGTTTAGGAAAAATTATAGCGTCTGTTCCGGAATTGTCAATTCGACTTTTTCATAGGCTTTCTCCCAAGACTATCACTTCCGTTATTTGCTCCGAGGGAAATCGAAAAAAAATGCTTCTATTTTTGAGCTTCTGCGCTAAGTTCCGGATGATGCAACTGTTCATCAGTCAAAGATGGTCAACCTGTTCAGAAGTCATTCAAAAAAAAAGAAAGTAGTGACTTTAAAAATCTTTCACGTGAAGAGCTGGTGCATCTTCGTTAAACTGCTTTGCTTTCATTGTTGTAACATGAAAGCGATAAAAAGAAATGGTGTCTAATGAAAAAAAGTCCCTTCTACCCCGAACAATATTGAACTTTTTCATTTGGAATTATGGATGGTTGAAAGGACCTTCAATTGAAGATCCGGCAACTGCTATTGCTCATGCAAATTCTTTTCCTGTTTTTGGAGTCAAATAATATATATATTTTTCATGTATGAGTTTGTTTTGACGAGATTGAAGGATAAGACTCTTGCTACAGTTTGCATTTAATTGTTTTCAGCAGGTTCTCTTTCCAGATTCCATAGCAATCGATGATTCAGGTTCAGCTGCTATAACTCATCAAGTAAACAGGGAACAATCAGCAACATTCAAACTAACCTTTCTGTTTTCAGACTGGATGTAAAAATTAGGTGTAGCCTGAAATAGTTGAAATCAAGCTTTGGTATTTGGTCGTAACAACTTCTCGCAAATCACCAAATCAACGCCGAGCCTCCCATAGGGTGCAAATTTTATCCAACTTCTTAATGAGTTTGCTCTATCAGTGAACAAAAGCATATCAAAAGCATGGAAAAAATCTTCGAACTGTTGATTTCTTTTGTTATTTGTGCTTTTTGAGGATTTAAACCTTAAACGTTCAAAACCATTATATTGCTAAAACTAACTTCAAAAAGGGAGAATAGAGAAAGTAGAAGAGTATTTACATAACATAAGATGGTTCTGGTTCGTCATCTGAATCCCCCTCTGAGTTTACGTTATGTTCTGCTTTTTCGCATTCAAAAGCATCAAACAGCCTTCCTTTCAATAATTAAAGCTTCCAACCAAGATGGTTATTACGCATATCCAAGTAGAGAATACGATCCTTTTCAACTTCAATTCAAAACTGATCTGAACTACAAAAGTACTGGGAAACACTCTTTGCGTGTAAGATGAAACAAATGTTTCCAGTACTTAGACTTTATCAATAATTTCCCAAGAAGAAATTGTAGAAGCCCGTACTGAAAATGGCTATTTTGATTTGAACTCAAACAAAAGTTTCAAAAACTTGGGTTTCTTTTTTCCAGTTCCCGATTGTTTCAATACTATTTTTGTTGCCACGTCTTTCGCAAATGTTTTGAGTTATTTGCGTCCACTTCACAAATCTAGAGAGCGGTGATTTATAACAAATCTGCACTAATTCTTTTTGCAGCTTGGCCTATTTATTTTTTAATAAAGGGTTTTGCGCAAAAAAAAATAATAGTTTTTTCTAATGAAGAGTTTACGTAAGAGCTTCTACGTTGTTTTGCATGTCATCGAAAAATGGGAAAATCAGCTAAGTTTTGAGTAACCTGTTTGTATGGACAATATTTAAAAAACATTTATTCGAAATCTGGCGGAACAAGAGAACGAATTGTGTAGTTACTACGGACCAAAAAAAATTTGTTCGCCTGTACTGTCTCTTAGTTATATCTCGGAACTATGGAAAAAAAATTCAAAAAAAATTAAATGTGAGTTTGTGAAGGACTGATAATTCATGTAATGTCCTGAGATGATGTATATGCAATTTAAATCTTAGAGACGAATAGAATACAACGCGATAAAGGAATTTGGTAACATCAACCATGTTTTTTTCTCTAATATCTTTGTATATCATAAGGGTATCCATTCTTTTAATGTCGTAAGAATACTGAGATTAATGCGTTCTTTTTTAATTCAAAATATCCCCCGTTTCTCTGTTTTAAATCCCAACCAAAAACCTGTTTCATGTCAGATTTTTGAAAACTGAGCACTGATAATGATCCTAAGATTTATCAATGGCTATAGTTTTTGCAATTTTATCTTCTGATAGGTAAAGTCCTTTATTTTTAATAGCTTCAGCACCTAGATGTCCTCGAATTTTTTTTGTTCAAGGCTACAACTATATCAAGAAATTTGGATACAATAATAGTTCAATAAGCATCGGTGCAATCTTTCTTTTCTCTTCAGAACTTTTTCTGCCATCTATGATAGTGAGCTTTCCCTCAGTACAGTTTTGTTAGAAAGGATTGTTTGATATTTCTGAAACTTAGTTTGAAATTTAGGCAGGAAGTTTGTAACAGGCAGGAACTATCATTCGCGCAAAAGTTAAAGAAAGCGATAGAAATTGGCTCAATAAAAAAATCTGCTACAGTTGATCGATAGATTTTTTTTTAAAAACAGTTACATTGTGTAGCCGCTAGGTAAATTAGGTGTTTTAATGATTAAACAGCTCTCTCTGTAAAGGCAGCTTTCGTTTGCTTTTGTTTCAATCGTCCTTGTCTTTCTCCTTTCATAATTGTTTGACATTTCCCCCAAATTCTCTTCCTGTATCAACCCGAGTGTTTTTTCTTGATGTTTTATTTTGAACAATTGCAAAAAAGCTGTGTCATAATTGTTTGTTTTCATTGATTGAACTCTGAAAAATTGCAAAAAAACATCAACAGTAACCACTAAAAACTTGACTCTACTGTTTTGACTGGCTAATTCCATACACAAAATTTCCCTGTTATAATTTGAAAATGTTTGAAATCTTCAGAAAAGTCTGATTGGTGGACCAAAGTTAGTAAGCGATGTCTGGTTTTGTGAAAACCTTTCTATCTTCATTCTTGAAGAGTTGCTTCCTTTACACATGTTTCACACAGAAGAATTCTCAGCTCTACCCCAGAAGACAACCTGTTAAGACTTTGCTTCTCTGAATGTGATTCTGAAAGAGATCCAAGTTCCTCTATCTTTCGATTTGGCCTTCTTCTTGATAAAAACTATAGATGAACGTTAAGTTGCTTCCTAAATGGTTAAATAAATTTCTGAAAACATAACATTTTTTTGTTTTAGTGCATACACAAATGTAATTCTAAGAACCTCAAAATTAAATCAATAAAATGATTGTTGTTACTTGTTTTCAGCTTTGCAGTTACAGCACTGTAAATAGAATCATAATCTTTGGACAATCTCCTCTTTTGCTCGCTTTTGTTCCAATTTTTTTTCTTTTTGGAAGTAAATTTTAAGAATGATAAACTGAGTAAGGGTTAGAACAAACAAACCCAGACTATATCCATCTTTAAAGACAAAAGGAAAGTTAGAGATTTTCGTTGTTAGCCTTCAAGCGAGCATATAATAATTTTTCTTTTATGCTGTGGGAATCTTCTTGGTGTGAGTTCTGAAATTTTCTTCGACATTTTCTACGTCTACTTTTTGGGCATCCTGCAATTCCGCTCATAGCAAATTTAGTAGACAATCACTTCAGAACTGAATGAAACATTCTGGGCGATGGAGGATGAAGTGTTTTTGGAGCTTTTGAGAAAATGTTTGAAATATTATGAAAAATGAGACATAATGTAAGCTCCTTGTTCAAAACATTTTTGTGTCTTCCTGCTGATAAACAAAACTTTGATGGAAATGAACGGCTGTTTGCGCAATATTTTAGCAAATCAATTGTTTTAAGAGTGATTTTAATGGGTATAGGACAATAAGGGAGAGATGTTGCCTCATGATACCACTTTTGTAATAGAGATCCGAGACAAAATTGACTTATTTAGTTATATAATTTACATCTCTGGGTGATTTGAACAGGACTATGTGTGTATTTTGTAATTCTACACTTCTTCTCAAATTGCTTCGATGAAACAAGTTATGCTTAATTTTTATATTCAGTTCATTGTGTCATGCAGCATTAGCACTTTTCACAAAGTGCTAAGAATTTGAATTTTTTCACTTGAGTCATCAAATAATAACAGGTACTTTTTTCCATTGTTTAGAAGGTTTTCAATCAGCTCAAAGGCATTCTTTTGCACAAAGATAAGGTGTTTTCCTTGCCTTTGTCCATTAAGAGGTTAAAAATGTCAATAAAATCTTTTTTGAAAAACGCCAATTTTCAACCAATTAAAAATAAGATGCAATTTTTTGATCTACTTGGACCAACTAGCGAAAAAAGCACATTCTTTTATAGTAAGTTTTTTTTGTTCATAGAATTGGCTAAAGTAAAATATAACCAACTGCTACCCAAACCGTTGCTTCTAAATCTGAAAAAGGCTACCTAAACTGTTATTTCTTCACATGCAGTGGATATGCTAGTATTTAAAATTAGACAATTAATTGGAATACTAGAAGAGATCTGAAAACGTACGGTCAAAAGTTTCAACAATTTTTGCTAATGAATGTCCTTGTCAAAACAAAGTTTCTCGATCTAAATAGCTTATCACATTCATCACCCATTTAAATTTAGAATGGAAAAAATGAATATGAGTGACTTGTGATTTTTCTAAACAAAAAATAAACAAAATGGTTGTTTTGAGTTTCATATCAGTTTCATATGCTTTTCTTTCTGCACAAAGAGGAGGTTTTGTATGACGAATTAGGTAGTTGCTACAACTCGAATTGTATTCTTCTTCTGAGAAAATCAAGTTCTCGACTTTCGGAAAAGCTAAACCATTCAAGTTTGTAACATTCGTTTCCAAAATTTCTGACAGAATTGTGCAATTTCCATTAGCTTTTGAAACAATTTGCTCCTTAAATTCTTTAATTTTTCTATTTGTTTTTCAAACTCAGTATATTTTTCAAAAACCCTACTCCAATTGATTCCATAAAGATGCTCCGTACACCAAACAAACTGAGATGTCTTTTTAATTCTTTCGGAGGGAAAAAGGAGTACGATCAATGAAACAATGAACAATTTGAAACAATTTAGACTTTTACCTTGAGTTTTGAACGTTTCACATTTTTTTCCAGAAAAACTGATCAAGAATTCTGGTAAGACGCAAGCTTCTAAGAGAGTTGAGATGGTGTCTTTTGATTTTTTTTTCGCAGCAGACAACCTTTTTGCAACACTGCGTAATTTTTCCTGTTTTTTAATTTCGATCGTGTTTGACTGGTCGATTTAATTGATCGAAAAGTTCACCTCCTAAAGAAATTGAAATAAACTATAATTTGTTTAGATCGAAGTTTTCTTTTTTAGCGAGATGCAAAACTTAAGGTGGTTTTTTCAACAAAATTGCAAAAAAAACTATTAAATTTTTTTTACAAGATGCCAGAATTATTTTGGTTTTTTTTAAACAAAATGGCGAATTTTTTTATGAAACTTTTGTGTCAAATGCAATTGTCTTTCGTGGTTTTTGGAATAACATATGCAAAAACCTAACTTCCTTTTTCCGATGCCTATGCGAAAAACGTATAAGTTTGAAGGTTAAAATGCTATTTAGAAAAAATCGACATTGATGACTTCGGGTGGAACTCCTTATCCTAATGCCTTTTTTGTGTTGTTATCAATCAACAAACTTGCTAAAAGAATGAATTTCTCAACAACCAAAATTACAACAATAAACACAAAAACTTTAATCATTAAGAGTGCAGGGTAAAATAAATATCTGAAAATATGGTATTTTTTTGTTTTAGTGCATACTCAAATTCTACAAGAGATTTTTTTTGTGTCTCGATTATCTAATATGATATTGTCTTACTAACTCAATGTAATTCTAAGATACACCAAAATTAACTCAATAATATGCTCGTTGTTACTTGTCCTCAACTTTGCAATTACAGCACTGTAAATAGAATCAAAATCTTTGGATAAACTCCTCCTTCTCTCGCTTTTGTTCGAATTTTGTTCTTTTTGGAAGTAAACTTTAAGACTTATAAACTGAGTAAGGGTTAAAACAAACAATACCAAACTATACAAATTGGTTCAAGACAGAAAGAAACTTAGAGATTTTGGTTGTTAGCCTTCAAGTGAGCATATAATAATTCTCCTTTTATGCAGCGGGAGTCTTCTTGGTGTGAGTTCTGACATTTTCTTCGACATTTTACAACGTCCACTTTTCGGAAATCCTGCAGTTCGGCTCGAAGCAAATTTAGTAGACAATCACTTTGGAATGAAACTTTTTCTCTGAATGAAACTTTTTGGGCGATGGAGGATGAAGTGTTTTTGGAGTTTTTGAGAAAATGTTTGAAATACTATGAAAAATGAGACATAATGTAAGCTTTTGTCCAAAATCTTTGTTTGTCTTCATGCTGGTAAACAAAATTTTGATGCAAATGAACCGCTGTTTGCGCAATATCTTTGTCAGTCAACTATTTTTGAAGTAATTTTAATGAGTATAGGACCATAAGGGAGAGATGTTGCCTCATGATACCACTCTTTAATTTGAGATCCGAGACAAAATTGACTTATTTTGTTTTATATTTTACATCTCTGGGTGATTTGAACGGGACTATGTGTGTGTTTTGTAATTCTACATCTCTTTTCAAATTGCTTCGATGAAAAAAGTTATGCTTAATTTTTTATTCAGTTCATTGTGTCATGCAGCATTAGCATTTTGCACAAAGTGCTAAGAATTTGAATTTTTTCACTTGAGTCATCAAATAATAACAGGTACTTTTTTCCATTGTTTAGAAGGTTTTCAATCAGCTCAAATGCATTCTTTTGCACAAAGATAAGGTGTTTTCCTTGCTTTTGTCCATTAGGAGGTTAATAACGTTGATAAAAAAAAAAGTTTTTTTTTACTAGTTTATGTTGAAAAACACCAATTTTCAACCAATTCAAAACATGATGCGATTTTTAAGATTCACTTGGACCAACAAGCGAAAAAAAGCTCATTCTTTTGCAGTACGTTTTTTTGTTCATAGATTTGGCTGAGGTAGAATATAACCGACTGCTGCCCAAACTGTTGCTTCTACTGCTGAAAAATGCTACCTAAACTGTTATATCTTCACAAGAAGTAGATATGCTAGTATAAAAATTAAGACAATTAATTGGAATACCAAAAAATATCTGAAAACGTAGGTTCAACATTTTCCACGGTTTTGCTAATGAATGACTTCGTCACAACAAAGTTCCTTGAACTAAATAGCTTATCATATTCTTCACCCAACTTAACTTTATAATGGAAAAAATGAATATGACTGACTTGGGATTTTTTTAAACAAAAGATAAAACCAAATGATTGATATGAGTTTCAAATCAGTTTCAATGCTTTTCTTTCTGCACAAAATGGAGGTTTTGTATGACGAATTAGGTAGTTGCTACAACTCGAATCGTGTTCTTCATCTTTGAAAATCAAGTTCTCGAAATTTGGACTCGCTAAATCATTCAACTTTGTAAGCTTCGTTTCCAAAACTTCTGACAGAATTTTACATTTTGTATTAGCTTTTGAAACAATTTTGTTCCTTTCGTTCTTTGTTTTTTCTATTTTTGTTTCAAGCTCAGTATATTTTTCTTAAACACTACTCCAATTGATTTCATGAAGATGCCCCGTACACCAAACAAACTGAGATGTCTTTTTTAATTTTTCGGAGGTAAGAAAGGAGTATCCCACTTTTTTTCCATTTTTGTAAGCTTCAACTTCTTTCACTATTTGTTTTCAAAACAATCAATATCCAAAACAGACAGACTCATGATGTTTACTACTTTCGCTGAATTTTTTGGCTAACAAGACTAACAATCAAACAATGCATACACTATAAAAGCCAAACTTTCAATTTTCAAACAGACTAGAAATACAGTCACGTGAACAAGAAATTAAAAACTAGAAAATCCAGGTACAACATAACAACAACCAGGTTTCTTATGGATAGTAGACTTCACAGATCCAGCTGCGTCAAGGAGATTTGCACGATGTCCAAAGATTCTGGAGCTTGCAAGAAATATTCCCTATGGTAATTTCTATAACGGGTAAGGACACAAAAAGAAAGCTTATGGTCGTTTTCTAGTTCAAACAAATAAAAGTAACTTGGAAAGGTTTTAATTCACAAGCATTAACTAATTAATACAAAAGTTGGCGCGCTCATTACCTAGAGAACCAGCAAGGTCAATAAAACAATGATTATTTTAAAACAATTTTGACTTTTACCTTGAGTTTTGAACGTTTCGATTTTTTTTTCAGAAAAACTGATCCAGAATTGTTGGTAGACGCAAGCTTCTGAACTTTGCTGAGATGGTGTCTTTTGATTTTTTTTTTCGCAGCAGACAATTCATTTGCAACACTGCGTAATTTTTCCAGTATTCTACTTTCGATTGTGTTTGACTGCTTGATTTAATCGATCGAAAACTTCACCTCTTAAAAAATTAAATACGAACTAAAAACTGTTTTTGTTCAAAGTTTTTTTAGCGAGATGCAAAACTTAAGGTGGTTTTCTCAACAAACTTGCAAAAAAATGATTGTTTTTTTTTCAAGATGCCAGAATTATTTTGATGTTTTTGAACAAAATGGCGAATAATTTATGAAATTTTTGAGTAAAATGCAATTGTGTTTCTTGGTTTTTTGAGTAACATTTGCAAAAACCTAACTTCTTTTTTCCGATGCATATGCGAAAAACGTATCATTTCAAAGCTTAAAAAACTATATAGAAAATTCGACATTGATGACTTCTAGTATAACTCCCTATCCTAATACCTTTTTTATGATGTTATCAATCAACACACATGCAAAAGACTGAGTTTCTTAGCAACCAAAATTACAACAAAAAACTCAAAAACTTTAATCATCAGCAGTGCAGAAAAACTTCTTAGATTTTTTCCTAAAACGCGAAAAAAAATAAAAGGAAATTTTCTCAAAATGCGAGTTTTTTGGTTTTTAAAACATGTTTTTCTAAAAAAATGTAGAGAAGTCAATCTCATCGATGCAAAAATAGCAAGGCTTTTTAAATCCTGTGTGCAAAAAAAAATATGAAAATTTTGAAGATTTTTAGACTGTTTTATTTTTTTTACCAAATATGCAAAAAAAATTTTGCAAAAATTTTGCAAATTTCTAAACAAACACTTTTTCAATACGTGTGGAAAAATTGTTTTAACTAAAGTTTTTTTGATTGTTTCTTTCTGTTGTTTGTTTTTTAAAGAAGTACCAGATGAAAAAAAATAAGTCCCAAAGCTCGAGACAAATTATTTGTAAATCAAAGAGCTGTCGAGCCGCTGAAAAATTTTGCAAATTCTCAACGAAGCGCAAAGCTGGCGTTGCCTCTTTTGCCGGTTGTTGATTCGGTGGTTCACTCACTAGAGTTCTCACTCATTCGAGTCCTCACTAAAACCTCGTCCTCTTCAAATATAATTGGGTTCACAGAGGAAACCGTTCATAGTTTGAGCCGCTTATCTGGAATCAAGAGCTTCGGGACAATCCACCCCAACTTGTTGTGCAATCTGCGACATCGTTTCCGTCGTTCCAAGTTGATTCTAAGTGATGTGAAGGGCATCTGGTGATATTCAGTTAAGTCTATCCTCGAGATTTTAATCAAGAGTCACATTTGAATTGGGAGATCCATTTGAGCCAAAAAGCTCCCAGTGACTGACTGGAGCACGATAACTGTCATCATTTCTGGTAAAAACAAGACCGAGTAGGTAAGGTTGTTTTTCTCAACCGAGAAAAACATACCGATAAATAAGTTGAATTGAGAAATTCTACTGATTTTTAGCTGAGAGGGGAATTAGTTTGGCAGTAGAGTTAGGGGTATCTTCATCTTAAATGTGTGGGTTTAACCAATCAGACGAGATTTTCCGTATTTGGAAGCTAGTCTTATCTAATCAATATTCAGCTTCCTGTAGGACAAAATTTGATATGAAAAGTCGGATCCAATCACAAAAAAAATTATTTCTTATATTTGATTGTCTTATCCAAAAAGAGAACTTTTTTAAGAAATCAAATCTTCCAAATCAGCAAAAATTTGCACAGAGGAAATTGCACGCCACGAAATACGAACAAGCCCGATTTAATTAATAAAAAAATTAGTTTGAGTATGTAATCAACGACAATTGATGAATTTTAAGTAAACTTTCAATTTGTTTGATTTTGATTTAAGCTTGAGAAGATTGTTTGAAATTGATGAATGAAGCAAATCTTTGGAAAACTTTTTGCAAACCTAAACAACCAAAATCTTTGACAAATTTGATATCGGGTAGGTTATAAAAAAGTCTTTGACTTATTGTCAAAAGACTTTTTGTCTTACTTCAGAATAAAAAAGCTTCTTTCCGTGTCAGTTGTATCTCAGCAGTAAAGGTTGATTTTAAAGGTTTCATACTGAATATTTGTTTCAAAAGTAAACTCTTTGATTGAATAAAACTCTCAAAATAGCAGTTACTTTAGTCGGAGATTTCTTTTTTGGACAACAAGAACAACCAAAAAGTTGTAAGATTTCTCTACTTTTTCATGGATGTGGAAACCACATTAAATTTTTTCATGTTTTCGCAGCAACTTGAGGAAATTCACAGATTATTATTTCGCAATTCTCAAAAAAGTGTTCATATTTCATGCAAAGATGTGTCTAGAAACTTCTTTGTACTGATCGTTGAAAGCTTTTCTGGAAAATTCAAAAATTTCACCAGGAACTTTTTTAAGCGATGACGTCATTATTGCTGGGAAATTACTTGATTTAAAGTCGTATAATCGCAAAACAAAAATGTTTCTTAGTTTTTCATTCAATTGGTACTTTGAATTAAGGTATTTGAAACATTTTTCAAGTCCCAATATAAGAAAAAATCTTTCCATTTTTTAGGACTATGTCAGCCTTAATTGAAACGAGAATGTGAAGTGTCAAGAATGTGAAATCAAGTATTTTCTTTAACGCGCATCTCAACACATGAAAAATTGTTCTAAATTAGTAATTTCCGGTCCTGATTGTGAGTTTTTTACTTACAAATGGCAAAATTTGAACAATCGTATGCCTAAGAGTCATGCCCACTCAACTTCCAAGCATTGAACGGTTTGTTTTTCTTGTGAAAAAATATATCTCAAGCTACTATTCTCTCCACAACATCGGAGAATTGATCATGAAACTCAGCAACCGAAACCCAGCGCTAACCCAGCGAGTTTGAACATAATTGCGGAGGAAGAAGGGAAGATGGTGAAAATTCGGGGAGGAAATTAGTGCTTGTCATTGTTTTCTGGTGGATGAGGAGATGGAAAATGGGAGGCATTAGGTATTCAACATCTTCCAAATGTTCAAGTTAGACACTAAAATCATTTTAAAAAAATAATGAAGAAAAATTTACAAGCTTGATTTTGCCGTTGAAATCATTTTGCTCTGGGTTTGTTCTTCCAGATTTTGAGATTGCTGAATATCGATACTTCTACGCTTATGAAAACAATATATTTTTTGAAAAATCCCGTTTTCTGGGTACTAAAGCAGACTTGATAACATTTCAAGAGAAAGTAGAAAAAATTGATACCCAATGGAGAACGTCAAAACCCGTAGTGTATATTTAAGGTGACTAGTAACGTTACAATTTTTGTTGCTTTGCTCAAAAACATCCCAACGGGACGCCGGACTCTGTTTTACATGAGTATTTTCTACGGCATACGCAAGTCAGTTTTCTTTTATCCGAAATATACAATGATCATTTGTGTTTTTTCCGCGCATTAGCCATTTACATGAATGGACAAAATGATCTTGAAACTCACAATTTTAGGTATTTTATCAAACTTGTATCAAAGACCAGTCATGATCCTAAGTTTTTTCGTGGAATTTCTTTGGAAGTCTTACTTGTTATCAGATTTGAGAAAATTGTGCAATGAAACATATCTTCAAATACGAATTTGATACGCGAGAAGGAGAATTTGAAGGAGAGCTAGCTCGACAAATTGATGGAAAATTTGATAGAAACCTTGAAACTACCCAAATTCAACAAAGAGACCCTTAATACAAATAATGTAGAAAGACTCTTCAATTGTTTCCAATGCCCCGGATGTGACACTTTCTTCATTAATTCCGACAACTGTATCCAAATTAAAAAACATCTTCCAAGATTTAATGACCAAGTGATGATGTTTTCCCAAAATTTAGGTATGAGTTTTGCCAAAACCTCTTTGAAAAGCTAGAAGGATTCAATCTATCAGTTTTTGAAGATAAAAAACCCTTCAATAACTTAGCAATTTTCGATTTTGAGTCGATCTGTGTTCCTAGCGGGAACAATGAAGAAGCCAAGAAACCGCTTGGTTTGGAAAACATGCATCACAAACTTCCACCGAAACAACTGATTGTGTTAAAAATCTCGAGCTGTAGGCCGAGGAAAGAGGCTGAAGATTAAAACAAAGTTTTCAACAGCTATCAATGAGCGGATGAAAAAATCTTGCATGAGTTTAACGAGCGAGGCAAGAATTTTTCGAGTTACAAAATTGAGTTCGAAGATTGAAGGGTTGAAGAGAGAAAAAAGTATTTTGCCTGTTTTTGGATTTAATAATGTTATACATGCTTTCATTTTGATCAAGTCCTTTCAAACCATCAGTTTGGTCCGCGATAAAGATCAACAAACACCGGTAACCAAAAAAGCGTACGATTTCAATTCCTTCAAGTTTGGAGATGTACATTTTCTAACCATAGTGAAATTTCTGGCTGCAACAACATCTCTGTACTTCTTTCTTAAACCCTAGAAAGCTAACGAAACAAAAGAGTTTTTCCAATTTGAGTGGTTTGACAACCCTGACAAACCTGATTTCCCAAACTGCCACTGTTTGAAGCCTTTTTCAGTAAACGTGGAAAAAGAAATCTCTTGACAAATACTTTTAGGTTGTGAGAAACTGACAAAGAGTAGGCTTGACGAACAACAAGCACTGAAAAAGCGTCAAATCAAAACTGTACCTCTATCTGGTTTAGATAATTACAGCTATTTCAAGTTACTTGGCAGAAAAACAGATTGACTGTTTTCAAAGACTTCTTGCAGTGGTACAACAACACGATGCGAAAAATGTTTTAAGTTTATCATAATCAAAGGATAGTATGTCAGAGAAAATTCAGATATACACCTCTGAACCTAGCAATTAATGTCTTCACAACTCTTCAAATTTTATCAATTTTGCGCAAGTGATAAAGATTTGTGTGATACAAACGAAAAGAGATGACCGGTGGTCTTTCTATTGGGTTTAGCCGAAAAGCTGTAATGATGAGAACTTTTGAAAATCCTCCGCTGGAATTGATGCTAGCCAGATTTACTCATCTTCAATATGTCAGGATATGCCAGCAGGACTATCTACGAGATGTGAATTTTACACCGGTATGCAGAAATTTAAAGCTAGACCTTCCCGATCTCACAACTTTGAGATTATGGTTATGTCTTTCTGTCATGAACAAAGACGAGAAAAAAAAGAAACAGACAAAAATTGACTGTTTCAATATGGACGGGTTTTGTGATCACTTTAAAACAGTAATGGTATTATACTACCACTTCTGTTCCTGTCAAAAAACTGAATGCTCATTAGCATATCAGGATACTGATTGGAGAAAAAAGAATCAAGAGATGGTTGGATTTGGAAGCGAGTACAAACCAGAGAATTTTTTGTTATACTGTATGTTCGGAGCCACGATATGCTTTGTATTCCGATCAGTTGAAAAATGGGGAGGAATTTTGTGCTCTGGTGTGTTTCAAGGTACTTTTGTGTTCTCTAAGCAAAACCAGGTACAAAAACATGCCTAGTTTTCTTTTGTTTCCTTATGGTCTTTTTATAACACAACACCACGCAGCAAAAATACACTAATTTCAATATATATATATATGAAGGGCGGATTTAGGGGGGGGGGGGGGGGGGCGTTGGGAGGCGAACGCCTCGTTTTCTGGTTTTGGCGCCGATATATGATAATTTATAAGGGGGAGAGCGCGCCGAAAAAACGCGATTTTTTGGTCAACATTTTCCAAAAACTGCCCAAAAACGATTTTTTTTATGGCCTATTTTTTCGAAATTGTGCCTGCGGCGCAGAAATATTGCCAAAACAGGGAACTTTCAGTGTTATGGAAGAGCTCGAAAAATCAATTGGGTTGACCTGAAATCCTCCCCTTCGAGAAAATCTTAGATCCGCCCCTGTATATTTTGTGTTACTAGCACAGTAGTTATTATCCTCGTTCTCAATTTGTGTATGGAAGATTTTCTGGAATTGAGTTTGCTTCCTCAAAATTTACGAGTGAATTTTTGATTTCAGATTGGCTTACCATACACATTTCTGGTAGTACTTTGATGAACAGATAAGTCTTCAAGTCACTAGGATTAGGCAGCGAGTAATCTGGGCTACTCATCATCAGTTCTTCAGCAGCTTGATGTTGGTCCCATGCTTGTTCCTTGGATTCATTCATTTTTGAGATTGAACTTATTGCCTCCCCCCTAGTCTTAAGAAGAGCTTTCATAACTTGGCAGCCTGCACTCAATTTGGATGCGTGAGTATTTTAATTCCTTTTTCGAAGCTGACTGTCCATAGGAATCTTTTAATTTGCGAGCCCTGGCGTTGGGATTGAAACAAACAAACACGCCGACACAATGTTCTGTGTAGGATGCCAAATTATCAGCGTATTCTTTTTACGGCACTTATACTTACCAAAAAACATCTAGAAGGCACTTTTGGCGTGAATGAGCCGTCCTGCGGCGAGCGCCCGTGGATTTTAATTGATCATATAGGGTTCCCGAGAGAAATATAATCCATTAAAGTCCATTGAATTATTATTATTTTCAGACCGCCAAATAGATTATATTGCCATTATAATCGATTTTTTTTTTGAAAAAAATACAATCTACTACAATCCATTATAATCCAATATTTTTGGCAAGGACATTAATTACTTTTGCAAGATAATCCATTGTATTTGATTGTTTTTGAGTTCAAAATTCATTATAACCCATTATAGTCTGTTATAATCCATTTTCTTAGAACTATTTATGATTATTTTTGCAGGAAATTTGCAATTGTTCGCAAATTGTATGCCATATCTTTTAGTAAATGCCATGTCTCAATGCCACAATCTCAATTTTTTTACCTCCTCCCCAACCAAAAAGGGTGTGGTAAACAGGGGGGGGGGGGGGAGGGTTTACTCTGAGGTGGTAAACTGGGGTATCATTCAGCAACCCTCCTCCACCAAAAGCTACCAATAAATTAACCCCCCATGTACAACCATAAGGGAGAGGAGGAGCGAATGGAGTTTGTAATGAACTGGCAGGGAGGGTGGGGGTGAGGTAAAACGGTGGGTTTAAATTGAGATGAATTGAAAAAACTGAGACAAAAAATATATGACTTTTACAGTGAAATGTAACTTTTTATGAAACGTAATTAAAGCAACTGCACTAAACAGGAAATGAGATATCTTTGAAAAAATTTGTAAATTTCATGATAAATATTTCAAAAAAAATCCATTGTAATCGGTTGTATTCGATTATAATAAATTATGTTCGCATAAAAATTGGTAGGACTGCTATTCGTTTTCAATGGATTTTAATCGATTCTGATGGAATATTTTGACATTATAAAATTTTTAATGGATTATAATTGATAGCTTTGTTAATTTACAGATACTGCCCATATTATGACCATATATTTGATTATGATCCATGGGTGCTCTGTGAGGGCACCTAAATGCTTAGCGCAGTTTTTGAACATCTTTTTTGTTCTATTTTGAGGCAAATTTTTTTGCCGACTGACCGTAAAATTTTTTCTAAGGCGCTTTCGGCGCCAAATAGAATAATTTTGAGGAGGCAGCGCGAACCAAAAAACACGATGTTTTGGTTACAGTTTAACCGAAAGTGCCAATTTTTTTCAAAACGTTGCCTGCGGCAAAACAGGGTTTGGCAAAAACAGGGTCTTTTTGTTGCTTTGGGAGAGACTGGAAAATCAATTTGGTCGATCTAAAACAAAAGCCCCTCAGGCCTTCAAGAAAATCCTTGATCTACCCCTGCCTTCAGATATAATTTCACGAAAAAAAATCGCGGTAGTCCCTTGTAA